>NW_007377812.1:135364-198777 GCF_000475195.1 Diaphorina citri | reverse complement strand
TTGTACACATATTCGATGAACTTTGGCAAATGTGTCTTTTTTCACTTGTAATGTTGTCACTGATCGCCGTGCGCCAGTACTATGATTACTATCTTCTAAAGAGTAGATTTAAGGAGCCATTTCT
The DNA here is from genome assembly GCF_000475195.1 of Diaphorina citri. Classification (NCBI taxonomy): domain Eukaryota; kingdom Metazoa; phylum Arthropoda; class Insecta; order Hemiptera; family Psyllidae; genus Diaphorina; species Diaphorina citri. The sequence continues at coordinate 198,653 of NW_007377812.1, read as the reverse complement.
CCCTCAATGTTGAACTCGTAATTCGGGAGCTAGATTCGTAGAAACTCAACCCACCTTTTGGGGCTGTTTGCTCCTACACCTAAGCCTCAGAGTGGGCTTTTTTTTGTACGGGAGGGCTAGAGTTCGAGTTCCAGCAGCGACTTGGCATTTTGTAGTGTTATTTATTTTCAAGTGGATATTTTGTAAAGGCTTTTCTTTTCTTTCTTTAAAAATTAAAAAAAAGGCATTGAACTTTTTTTTTTATAATTTAGCCAACACCTGAGAGCAGCCTGAGACGGTTTCGTTCTTATTGGAACTCATCAGTTAGACATAGCTCTCAGGTGCTGGCCAAGAATTTTGAAGTGTTATTTATGCTTCAGAGATGGAACTTGTGGAGAAACGAGAACCTGCGTTTCTGTAAGATTTTATTTAGTGTTGAGTGTTGTTGTGAGCGCCACAATAACTTACCAGACTTGGACAGAACAAAGCTATGGTTGGCACCGCATGCTATCAATGCTATTGGTAAGTTCACTAGGGATTCAACACGTTGTGGTTTAGTGACTGTGGTGTTGGAATTGTTGATTCCCATCTGTCCGTACTCGTTGTTGCCCCACGTATACAACTCGCCCGCTGAAATGAGAAATAGTAGCTTTGAATTCAAAGCTGTTATTTAATTAAAATTCTTTGAATTCATAGCGTGAGCTCACGTGAATTTAAAGACGTGATAGTAGTGTGGCTGTCCTGAACGAGATTACCTACAATCTACAATATTATGGGAAAACTCTACATGTTTCTGACTCTTCATGACTTCAAGTGACGTGATGGTAGTGTTTCTAGGTTTATACCTTTAGGCTCTTTAAGCCGTCGCCAGTAGAAACCCACTACTATTATCATGGTCTGTTCATGAAATTATTGAGTATAAAATTCCATACTTTGGACACCTTGACTGGGATCAGACCCACACCCGTTTTCCTTGTGAGTGCATGTCACTACACCACCTGAACTTAAAATTTTTTCTCCTTATTATTTTCTTCTTGAGAATTTAGATATTTGACTTACTACTGGTAAGCACTAAACAATGTGAGTATCCCGCGCATGCCTGCACCACACTAACAGAGGCCAGGCCTTTGACTCGCTTGGGTATCGACTGTGATTTTTTATCCGCTGATTCCAGGCCCAATTGACCATGTGTGTCGCCTCCCCATGTAAACACCTCACCACAATCATTCAGTGCCAGAGAATGCCATAGCCCCGTAGCTACATGGTACTACTGGTAAGCACTAAACAATGTGAGTATCCCGCGCATGCCTGCACCACACTAACAGAGGCCAGGCCTTTGACTCGCTTGGGTATTGACTGTGATTTTTTATCCGCTGATTCCGTTTCCCTTGTGTTTTGACCACTACACCACCTGAACTTGATTTTTTTTTCTCCTCCTTATTTTCTTCTTGAGAATTTAGATATTTGACTTACTACTGGTAAGCACTAAACAATGTGAGTATCCCGCGCATGCCTGCACCACACTAACAGAGGCCAGGCCTTTGACTCGCTTGGGTATCGACTGTGATTTTTTATCCGCTGATTCCAGGCCCAGTTGACCATGTGTGTCGCCTCCCCATGTAAACACTTCACCACAATCATTCAGTGCCAGAGAATGCCATAGCCCCGTCATAGTTGGGAAATGTCAACCCAGTGATTCTCATTTCCACACAGATCACTTGTAGATAGGACAATGATAAAATTACACATCAAGATTTGTTTTTTTACTTTATTTTCTAAACACATACTTAGGTGTCGCATAGTTGGGAAATGTCAACCCAGTGATTCTCATTTCCACACAGATCACTTGTAGATAGGACAATGATAAAATTACACATCAAGATTTTTTTTTTACTTTATTTTCTAAACACATACTTAGGTGTCAAATATTATGAAAGAGATTTGAACTCACTTAAGTACCTACACCTATTGTTATGATGGGTGCAAATGACCCATGAAACCCCCCAGGTAGGTAACGACTTACCTTATTCAAAAGAACAAAAAGAATTCTTACATTCGCCTAACTTTCAGCTGATTGACTGGCCCAAATGTGGTCCATTGACAGCCCATCAAATGACCAATTAGGACTATTCAGAGTGAGAAAGAATCTGATGTGTACCACCGATAAAACAGTTGTTGAATATTGATAAGATAAGATTAGGTATACCTACCTTATTCAAAGTGTTGAGTAGGTTTTAACAGTATGCAGTACAGTAGAACTTTGTGATAATCCAATACCATAGTAATTTCCTAGCAGGTAGGTACCTTGGTACTTACATTTTCTAGAAGAGTAGAGGTATCCTTGTGACCCAGTTATCCAATTAGAATCTGACAATCATCATTTCAGTTAGGTATCTAGCTCTGCAGAATGTAACTAAAGTAGAGAACACAAAATTTTACCCAAGTGAATAAAACGTAGGTTTATACGTGGAGAGCGGTGTACGGTAGAAAAATTGTAGGTAAAAATGTAAATTCGTTGATGAAAAAAAAAATTCTGATGAAAATTTGAATGAAAAATAAAAACTTCCAGAAAGTTTTGTATTTTTTTTTTTTTTTTTTTTTTTTTTTACGGTTACATACATACATCAACAAGTATATCTTTAGGATCTATTAGGTATAAATTTATCTACCACTTTAACTTGGTACCTACTTAAAAACATACCTCAACAAGTACTTAATACCTACATAGGGTCCATTTATTAAGTACCTATACCTGCCTACATTTCCAAGTCACTTCTACATCTGTTTCCAATAGGATACAGCTATAATGCTATAAAGGACATTGCGAATTTCCCTGACGTCATCCCGAGGAATTTTATTGTAACAGGAACTAGAAATTGGAATGAATGGTGGTGCTTGGTTTTGCATAATATTAACCCGTTCGGTTTACCGGTGCTGAATTGTGTTACCGGATTGGGTCTGTGGTGTCAAATGGCTTGAATGTCAATCAATGCGCCTCCCATTGCTTGAATGGCCAATCGGCCATCCTAGTTGGCTTGGAAAGAAGCGCGCCTGCCTTGTAACTTGTAAGCACTTGGTCGCGGGTTCGATTTCAAGAGCAATGAATCTAATAATAAATTGTTATTTTACCTGCATTATCCTTCCTTACACGTGCTCTTATTTGCTCTACTATATCAAAGCTCAAAAAAAAAAAGAACAATTTTATCAAAATCGAAAGAGCTATTTAAAGCTATTTATGGTTAACGGAAGAAACAAATGAAAAATAAACCCTTACACCTAGGTACCTACGAACAGATGCACCCAAAGAAAAATATTCGAGTTGAAAACTCAGTTCGTTCGTCCATTAGTACCTATACCTAAACCTATTTAGCTATCTACCTAGGTACCTTGTTTGTATTGTTACCTAAGTTAGTAGTCTGCTGTATAGGTGAGTACTGAGTAGGTATCAAATGATATCTACACGTAGGTACCTACACATTTGTCAACTGTCTTATAATTACTGTCAAATATTGATTCCAAATTGGGATTTTTTTGGGTTTTATAAAGAAAAAAAATCTGCAATCAATAGGTAGGTAAGTAGGTATGTCACAATAATGAACAACAATGAGGTAGCTAATAAGCTAATAGGTTTTCGAGGCCTCCCAATCGCCTAACTTTCAGCTGATTGACTGGCCCAAATGTGGTCCATTGACAGCCCATCAAATGACCAATTAGGACTGTTCAGAGTGAGAAAGAATCTGATGTATTGTCAACTGTCTTATAATTACTGTCAAATATTGATTCCAAATTGGGATTTTTTTGGGTTTTATAAAGAAAAAAAATCTGCAATCAATTGATAGGTATGACACAATAATGAACAACAATGAGGTGGCTATGAGCTAATAGGATATGATTTTGTGATTAATTACTGGTGCCAACTGCCGAATTAAGCATTTTAGTTACAGATATGGATAGAAATGAAGTACCTAGATTCCTAGGTAGGTACGTACAAATATTTAGTATTTACACAAGACGTAAAAACTTAGGTACCTATGTAGGTACCTACGTGTGTATATTTGGGACTGGTATGGAACAGTTTTATCAGTTTATGTATAGCACATTGCATATTTATTTGTATTTCCAGGCAGTAATAATTTTGAGAAAAAACTTTTTTTTGTCGAAAAGTGAACTGAACATGAACGTTCGCCAGCCTGAGAGAAGAGGCACAATACTTCCCATTTAGGTGCTGGGTCAACACGAGAATACCAGAAAGTAACCCGTTGAAATATAAACATAGTACCTAACACAGCAACACAACGGTGCAAACATTATTAATTTATGATCACTAGATTTTAAATTCTTAGCTGATTTTAATAGCTTCCTAAAAGACCAAAAAAAAAAAAAAAAAAAAAAAAAAAAAAGAAGAAGAACCTACCTACCTATTTTATCAAAATCGAAAGAGCTTGCTATTTAGAGCTATTTATGGTTAACGAAAGAAACAAATGAAAAATAAACCCTTACACCTAGGTAGGTACCTACGAACAGATGCACCCAAAGAAAAATCTTCGAGTTGAAACTCAGTTAAACACACAGTTCGTTCGTCCATTAGTATACCTAAACCTATTTAGCTATCTAGGTAACTACCTAGTTTGTATTACCCTCTTCCGATTAGGCCGCGGGTTAGATTCCCGCCTACTAAGACCCTACAATTCCCTCAATCAAAGCTCAAAAAAAGAACAATTTTATCAAAATCGAAAGAGCTTGCTATTTAAAGCTATTTAGGTTAATGGAAGAAACAAATGAAAAATAAACCCTTACACCTAGGTACCTACGAACAGATACACCCAAAGAAAAATCTTCAAGTTAAAACTCAGTTCGTTCGTCCATTAGTATCTATACCTACCTAAACCTATTTAGCTATCTACCTAGGTAGGTACCTAGTTTGTATTATTTGTATTGTTAGGTACCTAAGTTAGTAGTCTGTATAGGCTCATCAGATGGGCGAGAAGAGGCACAATACTTCCCATTTAGGTGCTGGGTCAACACGAGAACACCAGAAAGTAACCCGTTGAAATATAAACATAGTAACACAGCAACACAACGGTGTGGCAAACATTATTAATTTATGATCACTAGATTTTAAATTCGTAGCTGATTTTAGATCTTTTTATTTTTGGTAATTTGGTAGGAAATTACGAATTGTTGGATTTCCATGAGTAGTTGTTTGAAATAAAAAGATTACCCTTTTTCTATCTAAAGGCTTCTTCATTTACATCTTCAACCTCTTCTTCTCCATTGTCTTCTTCTTCCTCTCCTTCTCCTTCTTCTTCTTCTTCTTCTTCTTCTTCTTCTTCTTCTTATTCTTCTCCTCCTCCTCCTCCTTCTTATCTTTCTTCTGATTTATCGGTTAATTTAATCCAACCTGATGGTTGAGTCCAGTTCTCTTCAGAGTGTGTTATACTGTTCTGAGTTCTGGTCATTGCTCAATCGTCGTTTTTAGATCTTTTTATTTTTGGTAATTTGGTAGGAAATTACGAATTGTTGGATTTCCATGAGTAGTTGTTTGAAATAAAAAGATTACCTACCCTTTTTCTATCTAAAGGCTTCTTCATTTACATCTTCAACCTCTTCTTCTCCATTTTCTTCTTCTTCCTCTCCTTATTCTTCTTTTTATTCTTCTCCTCTTCCTTCTTCTCCTCCTTCTTATCTTTCTTCTGATTTATCGGTTGATTTAATCCAACCTGGTTGAGTCCAGTTCTCTTCAGAGTGTGTTATACTGTTCTGAGTTCTGGTCATTGCTCAATCGTCATAACACGAGTTCTGATTATGAAGACAATAACATACACATCATGTCTGGTTTGATGGAACAAAATGGGTACTAAATGATGGGCTTTGGTACAAATTCGCAGCAAAAGTTGTGGTGCTAACTTCACGCACCTAGAAAGTTTTGTATTTTTTTTTTTTGATTACGGTTTATTTGAGGTTATGTTTACACTTTTCTTTTTTCATATGCTTGCCGCCATCTAGCGGATTTCGGAGGAAACTTTTGGAACAGTTTTATCAGTTTATGTATAGCACATTGCATATTTATTTGTATTTCCAGGCAGTAATAATTTTGAGAAAAAACTTTTTTTTTGTCGAAACTGAAGTATACAGTATACAGGGTGTTCCATTATGTCTACGAGACACGATTATTAGGTGCTCTTTAGCTCATATACAGGGAGTATCTTGAGAGCTTTAAAGCACGTGATTGGGACGTTGTTTTGGTGACAAACGTTTTGTCTGGCTTTTAACAAATCATGTTTTTTTTAAGGACGTTTAATAGAGGGAACTGTGACAACGGAGGTCTTATCGTTCCGAAACCGAAGAGAGGAGGACAGGATAGGAGAAAGCCAGCCGTTCCGAGAACGAACCTTATCTGTTTAAGATAAAGTTCGCTCCCGGGGGGGTAGGTAATAATCATAATACTGGAAAAGTGCTGATCCTGAACAAATACATAAGACCTTGTTTAGACTGCGGGAGTAGAGGGACTTTTCAGTCCTATGCTGGCAGTAGGTATAAATAGGTTCTATTCTACTCCATTCTATTCCATATGACTAGAAATAGATAGGTGGTATCTAAATAGCCCTTGCTCCATCTATAGTGCCAATGGGCTATCATTATCATTACCTAAATAAAAGTTATAAGCAACCTTCGGCATATAGGGGAACCTGCCTCGGTGGTGTAGTGGTCAAGGCGCTCGACTGGTAAACAGAGGAGGGCGTTGGTTCAATACCAGCCGAGGTATGGAATTTTATCCTCAATATAATTTGAGAATTTGACCACAATAAAAGTAGTAGCCTACTGCTGGAGTGATTAAGTACCTATACCTGCCTACATTTCCAAGTCACTTCTACATCTGTTTCCAATAGGATACAGCTATAATGCTATAAAGGACATTGCGAATTTCCCTGACGTCATCCCGAGGAATTTTATTGTAACAGGAACTAGAAATTGGAATGAATGGTGGTGCTTGGTTTTGCATAATATTAACCCGTTCGGTTTACCGGTGCTGAATTGTGTTACCGGATTGGGTCTGTGGTGTCAAATGGCTTGAATGTCAATCAATGCGCCTCCCATTGCTTGAATGGCCAATCGGCCATCCTAGTTGGCTTGGAAAGAAGCGCGCCTGCCTTGTAACTTGTAAGCACTTGGTCGCGGGTTCGATTTCAAGAGCAATGAATCTAATAATAAATTGTTATTTTACCTGCATTATCCTTCCTTACACGTGCTCTTATTTGCTCTACTATTGTTATTATATGCATTTTAACATTAATGTATCATGTTAAGCTTATGGGATTTAATATTATGTATTTTATAAGGCTTATAGGAATACCTATGTATAGGATATACAATATACATATTGTTGAAGTTCATGGCATTGAAGGCTTTAACCCTGTCTGATGGGATTTCTTGATAATCCTGATTGTGTAATGTACTTACAATTGGACATAAACTAGGAAGAGGAAGCAACCGCAAAAGGCATAGAAATAAGGTTTAAGTTTTTTAATAGTCTTTACGGGACTGAGTCTACTTCGCGAAAAAGACACCAGAACAAATTTCTCGGGTAAAATCTACACTAGGTAGGCAATTTTCTTTCAAATTAAGCCACAATTTCATTTCCTATTCTAGATAAACCATTTTGGAGTAGAGTCAATGGGATTGGAAATTGGAACATATCACATGCTTTTTGGCACACTCCATTTGTCAAGGGTAAAGGGGCTACCTTGCTAAAAGTACAAAGCTCTACATTTGCCAACAAATTGTCGAGATATAATGTGTCTGAGTATGTTAATCAATATTTCAATCATGTATTACCTTGCTATTGAGATCAATATTGAAGAAACCAGTGAAGTACCAAAAAGTCAACTTTTAATGATCTTTAAAAGAGACTTTTCATATCAATTGTTGATTAACTTACTCAAAGATTTGTTGTCCTTATCATGTCCTAGCTGACCAAACTCAAAAAAAAACTCCCCTCAATACTTCCTGTATCAGTAAGGCCGAGGACTAAAAGGTCTCCTAGGAAAATTAATAGCCTAAAGGTCCTAGACTGTCCTACCTATCTTGTACTACAATCTAAATACAAATACATAGATCTGTTAGAAAATAAATAGATAAAATAGATCGATCAACATTATTATATCTATCTAGAATTTATGCTTATAAAGATACATGGTACTTACCAAGATCAAAATAAAGTCTAGCCCTGCTAGATAGAGGTATCCAACAATTTATTAACTTTCATGTAGGTAGATACATTTATGAATTTCTATTTATGCTATTCAGGTACGGAGGCTTCAGGCAAGAACTTTTATTTTTAGCCTTTGTGTAAAAACCAGACTCATTAATTTAAAATGTCTTTACTTCTAGCTTCTAGTGTTGGCTGAGGCTTGTACGTGGAAAATACGCGACTTTATAATATGCGATGAAAGTTCAAATACGTAGGAGTAAGGGCAGGGTGTTGGAAATATCGGACGATAATGTTATGTTGTACGACAAAAGGTTTTCCCAAATGTGGACGTATTCATCGAGTTGGCAAACTGTCGTATCACCTCTAATTACTGTCGTACAACATTACCTACGTACCGTACGAATTTCCAACGTGGCGTAGGTGTGGATTTTGGACCCTTCTTTAAATAGTACATTGAAACTGGCTAAACTAGGTAAATAGACATCTATAGTGTCTACTTTTGGGATTTTTCATCCCCAATTTTCATTCCCAAAAGGGACTTTCCAGGCCCAAAAAGGTTCTTTCAGGGACTTTTCTGTATCATAAGGGACTTTCAGACAAAAAAAAAGGGATTTTCAGGTACTTTGTCCGTCGCAAAAGGCTATTGTTGGACATAGAAAGCGTTGAAATTGGCTTAATTTTCCACTATATTGGGTATGTGTGGACTTGGTCGACTCTTTAGATCTATCCATTGATCCAGTGATTACATAAACCACCTGTCCAGCAGTCCATGTGGACGTATTCATCGAGTTGGCAAACTGTCGTATCACCTCTAATTACTGTCGTACAACATTACCTACGTACCGTACGAATTTCCAATGTAGCGTAGGTGTGGATTTTGAACCCTTCTTTACATAGTACACCGAAACTGGCTAAACTAAATAGACATCTAGTGTGTAGGTACTTTTGGGATTTTTCTTCCCCAATTTTCATTCCCAAAAGGGACTTTCCAGGCCCAAAAAGGTACTTTCAGGGACTTTTCTGTATCATAAGGGTCTTTCAGGCAAAAAAAGGGATTTTCAGGTACTTTGTCCGTCGCAAAAGGCTATTGTTGGACATAGAAAGTGTTGAAATTGGCTTAATTTTTCACTACACTATATTGATGTTGTACGACAAAAGGTTTCCCAAATGTGGACGTATTCATCGAGTTGGCAAACTGTCGTATCACCTCTAATTACTGTCGTACAACATGACCTACGTACCGTACGAATTTCCAACGTAGCGTAGGTGTGGATTTTGGAACCCTCTTTACACAGTACACCGAAACTGGCTAAACTAAATAGACATCTAGGGTCTACTTTTGGGATTTTTCATCCCCAATTTTCATTCCCAAAAGGGATTTTCCAGACCCAAAAAGGTACTTTCAGGGACTTTTCTGTATCATAAGGGACTTTCAGGCAAAAAAAGGGATTTTCAGGTACTTTGTCCGTCGCAAAAGACCATTGTTGGACATAGAAAGCGTTGAAATTGGCTTAATTTTTCACTATATTGGGTATGTGTGGACTTGGTCGACTCTTTAGATCTATCCATTGATCCAGTGATTACATAAACCACCTGTCCAGCAGTCCACTAGTCTTCAGTAACATTCAGATGATCACGTTCGAAATCAATTTAATTTTCTTCCACAATAGTCTAGAACGAGAAGAATGTCATAGCAACTCAGAGCCTTGGCTAGTATTTAGGTGACATATGTTTGTATGTATGTGGTGCTATTTGGGTGACGTATGTATGTGTGTTTGGTCATATATTGTTGTGCTATTTTCTACTAGTATTTAGGTGACATATGTTTGTATGTATGTGGTGCTATTTGGGTGACGTATGTATGTGTGTTTGGTCATATATTGTTGTGCTATGTACTATTTTCTATGGTCCAATAGGAGGTAGCTATTTAGGTCATTTGTGATGTATACGTTTCCTTATTGTGGGCTATTGGGATAAAAGTTTGATCTAGTCTGTAAACACCAAAAAGTCATAATCCGTACACCTTTCTGTTTTCTGTGGTCCAATAGGAGGTAGCTATTTAGGTCATGTGTGATGTATACGTTTCCTTATTGTGGGCTATTGGGATAAAAGATTGATCTAGTCTGTAAACACCAAAAAGTCATAATCCGTACACCTTACCAAACCAAACCACCCCTACCAAACCTACCAAACACCATACACCAAAAAGACATACATACAGACATACACCAAAAAGCCGACCTTTCCAATCCAAGATTTATGAAACAGGGCTTGAATCTGTTTACTCCTCCCCCCAGCCCAGTTAGCTTGGAGGGTAGCACGTTTGTCTTGTAAGCGCTGTGTCGCGGGTTCGATCCCCCCCCCGGGCGGGTTTTATACTGAAAAGATTAGGTTCGTTCTTGGAATGGCTGGCTTTCTCCTAATATCCTGTCTTTCCTCTATCTTCGCATTCGGGACAATAAGACCTTAGCAGTTAATAGTTCTTTCTATCAAACCTCTTGGAAAAAAAGATTTTTATCTGAGATATTGATGAGTAAGGAGACAGAAAACAGCCTAAAAAACATTTCAAGGATTCAAAATCTTAATACAAGAGCTGATTGATTGATTTAGCTGATTGTCAAGTAGCCAATACTTTAGGCATGTTATGAATAGTCAATATCTACATATTGTTTTAGGGTAGGGTTGTGTTACCAAATACTTGTCTTATCTGGTGATCACTGGATTTCGAGGCCTCCCAATCGCCTAACTTTCAGCTGATTGACTGGCCCAAATGTGGTCCATTGACAGCCCATCAAATGACCAATTAGGACTATTCAGAGTGAGAAAGGATCTGATGTGTACCACCAATTAGACCTATTTATAAACAATCTATTCCGCCAACACAAGGCCGTGGTTTTTAGTTCTTCAAACTATTTTATTCTAATACAATAATTATTATGTATTAGTTCTACCGATTCGATTGTTTGTTACCAAATTAGGACTTACCTATTGATTTAATTACCAAAAGATTCCTATTCAAAACGAATTAATTAGGCGATTCCTTATCAAAGAAGATAGATAATACAAAGAGTTTAGCTAATACCTGTACATATAGGTTGTAGATATAGGTAGCGATTAACTTTAGGTAATTATGCTAAATAGGCAAAGATATGATATTTATCTTGAATACAAATTAATATTCATTCTGCAGACTACCTAGGTACCTGTTTAATGTTATAGATCGTATAGGGATGTGTACATCGCGTGAAGTTAATGTACATACCTATATTACGAATGTTAGTCACCTACCTATAACACCTATCAATTATCGATTTGTAAAGTTTTCACCGCAAATCTTGTTGGGATCTAAGGAGGTGTAGCTTTGTGGCAACCAGGTGTTGAGGTTGTTGAAACAGGTGTTAGGTGTTCGTATACCTACAGAAATAGACAGGTGGTATCTAAAATAGCCCTTGCTCCATCAATAGTGCCGATGGGCTATCATTATCATTACCTAAATAAAAGTTATAAGCAACCTTCGGCATATAGGGGAATATATAAGCAACCTTTGGCATCGAAGACGCCACATTGATGATGACCAATAGGATACAGCTATAATGCTATAAAGGACATTGCAAATTTCCCTGACGTCATCCCGAGGAATTTTATTGTAACAGGAACTAGAAGTTGGAATGAATGGTGCTTGGTTTTGCATAATATTAACCCGTTCGGTTTACCGGTGCTGAATTGTGTTACCGGATTGGGTCTGTGAATTGTGTTACCGGATTGGGTCTGTGGTGTCAAATGGCTTGAATGTCAATCAATGCGCCTCCCATTGCTTGAATGGCCAATCGGCCATCCTAGTTGGCTTGGAAAGAAGCGGGCCTGCCTTGTAACTTGTAAGCACTTGGTCGCGGGTTCGATTTCAAGAGCAATGAATCCAATAATAAATTGTTATTTTACCTGCATTGTCCTTCCTTACACGTGCTCTTATTTGCTCTACAAATGTTATTATATGCATTTTAACATTAATGTATCATGTTAAGCTTATGGGATTTAATATTATGTATTTTATAAGGCTTATAGGAAAACCTATATGTATAGGATATAGATACAATATACATATTGTTGAAGTTCATGGCATTGAAGGCTTTAACCCTGTCTGATGGGATTTCTTGATAATCCTGATTATATGTAATGTACTTACAGTTGGACATAAACTAGGAAGAGGAAGCAACCGCAAAAGGCATAGAAATAAGGTTCAAGTTTTTTAATAGTCTTTACGGGACTGAGTCTACTTCGCGAAAAAGACACCAGAACAAAGTTCTCGGGTAAAATCTATACAGCATCAAATAGGGTTAGCCAACCAGACTACAAAAGTACAAAGCTCTACATTTGCCAACAAATTGTCGAGATATAATGTGTCTGAGTATGTTAATCAATATTTCAATCATGTAAAAAAACTCCCCTCAATACTTCCTGTATCAGTAAGGCCGAGGACTAAAAGGTCTCCTAGGAAAATTAATAGCCTAAAGGTCCTAGAATGTCCTACCTATCTTGTACTACAATCTAAATACATAGATCTGATAGAAAATAAATAGATAAAATAGATCGATCAACATTATTATCTATCTAGGATTTATGCTTATAAAGATACATTGGTACTTACCAAGATCAAAATAACGTCTAGCCCTGATAGATAGAGGTATCCAACAATTTATTAACTTTCATGTTAGGTAGATACATTTATGAATTTCTATTTATGCTATTTAGGTACGGAGGCTTCAGGCAAGAACTTTTATTTTTAGCCTTTGTGTAAAAACCAGACTCATTAATTTAAAATGTCCTTACTTCTAGTATTGGCTGAGGCTTGTACGTGGAAAATACGCGACTTTATAATATGCGATGAAAGTTCAAATACGTAGGAGTAAGGGTGTTGGAAAGCCTAAATAAAAGTTATAAGCAACCTTCGGCATATAGGGGAATATATAAGCAACCTTTGGCATCGAAGACGCCACATTGATGATGATGAAATAAAAGATATGGATATGTAGTTGGAAAAAAGACAAAACACACATCGATTTAAATGCATTTAAAAATCTCTATGTCTCAGAGGACACACCTTTTTCTTTGTGTTTCCGAAAAAGCGTGTGCCTCCGGCGTGATTTTTATTTGAAATCATTACAAATCTTTACACGGGAAATAATTATAAATAGTATAGAAATGTACAAAATAAATAATATATGTGGACAGTTAACAATAAAATCTACCTAATGTGTGAATTTTCGAGTGAAAATTCTAAGTAACCCTGCAGTGAGATTAAACTAAACTTGTCTGAAGAAAAAAGGGACCCTTTTTTCAGTTTATAAAGACAAAACACACATCGATTTAAATGCATTTAAAAATCTCTATGTCTCAGAGGACACACCTTTTTCTTTGTGTTTCCGAAAAAGCGCGTGCCTCCGGCGTGATTTTTATTTGAAATCATTACAAATCTTTACACACGGGAAATAATTATAAATAGAGACCTTGTTTAGACTGCGGGAGTAGAGGGACTTTTCAGTCCTATGCTGGCAGTAGGTATAAATAGGTTTTATTCTACTCCATTCTATTCCATATGACTAGAAATAGACTTCAGTTTATATTTAGACTTAGATTTAACCCTAAAACCTAAAAGCTTAACATGATATCTACTTAAGTCTAAACTTATCCTAAAGGTACCTACGGTCTAACGCAAGTGTCTTTAACTTTATTAGTACAAACTAAAATCCTAGTGAATTTCTTGTGAGAAATCAACCAAAGAAATCGGTAGGCATTGTAGTGAATATTGTCCAATTTTTTTGAAGTACAGGAACTTATCAAGTCTAAACTTATCCTAAAGGTACGGTCTAACGCAAGTGTCTATAATAATTTTATTAGTACAAACTAAAATCCTAGTGAATTTCTTGTTAGAAATCAACCAAAGAAATCGGTAGGCATTGTGGTGAATATTGTCCAATTTTTTGAAGAACAGGAACTTATCAAATGGTGGAGTCCCTACATTACACAGTTTGGTACGTAATTAGGTATTAGAAATAAAATTACCAGTATAAAACCTACATAGCTAGCTAGGTAGGTAGGTTTTACACCATAGCAATTCAAATCACGTGTTCTCAAAGTTTTACGAAAGTTCCATCTGATTTACCTACCGATTAGAACGTGCTGATAAGTCTAAACTTATCCTAAAGGTACGGTCTAACGCAAGTGTCTATAATAATTTTATTAGTACAAACTAAAATCCTAGTGAATTTCTTGTGAGAAATCAACCAAAGAAATCGGTAGGCATTGTAGTGATTATTGTCCAATTTTTTTGAAGAACAGGAACTTATCAAATGGTGGAGTCCAGTGTAAAACCTACATAGCTAGGTAGGTAGGTAGGTTTTACACCATAGCAATTCAAATCACGTGTGCTCAAAGTTTTACGAAAGTTCCATCTGATTTACCTACCGATTAGAACGTGCTGATATTATGTATTACTATGTAATCTATGGAAGATAAATTTATTATGTATCTTATAATATAAGATAAGATAATTTATCCTACTAAAATAGTACAAATACTAAGGAAATCCAGTTTAATACACATGGATCGCTCATATTATTTACATAAATTAATATCGATATTAATGTCTAATTACTAGATTTAACCCGATATGCTATTATAAAACTAATTCTATTACATGTAGCTTAACTATGCGAGTGAAAATTCTAATTAACCCTGCAGTGAGATTAAACTAAACTTGTCTGAAGAAAAAAGGGACCCTTTTTTCAGTTTATATTTAGATTTAACCCTAAAACCTAAAAGCTTAACATGATATCTACTTAAGTCTAAACTTCCATGAGTAGTTGTTTGAAATAAAAAGATTACCCTTTTTCTATCTAAAGGCTTCTTCATTTACATCTTCAACCTCTTCTTCTCCATTTTCATCTTCTTCCTCTCCTTCTCCTTTTTCTTCTTCTTATTCTTCTTTTTATTCTCCTCCTCCTCCTCCTCCTTATCTTTCTTCTGATTTATCGGTTGATTTAATCCAACCTGGTTGAGTCCAGTTCTCTTCAGAGTGTGTTATACTGTTCTGAGTTCTGACCATTGCTCAATCGCCATAACACGAGTTCTGATTATGAAGACAATAACATACACATGTCTATACTTATCATGAGGGCCACCATGTAATCCTATCTGGTATACTATACAGGGTGTTCCATTATGTCTACGAGACACGATTATTAGGTGCTCTTATCTCATATACAGGGAGTATTTTTCAAGCTTTTAGTCCACGTGATTTGATAGAGGGAACTGTAACAAAACGGAGGTCTTATCGTCCCGAAACCGAAGAGAGGAGGACAGGATAGGAGAAATAAAAAAAAAGCCAGCCGTTCCGAGAACAAACCTTATCTGTTTAAGATAAAGTTCGCTCCCGGGGGGTAGGTAATAATCATAATACTGGAAAAGTGCTGATCCTGAACAAATACACAAGACCTTGTTTAGACTGCGGGAGTAGAGGGACTTTTCAGTCCTATGCTGGCAGTAGGTATAAATAGGTTATTGGAACAAATCCTGGAAAACCTTAGCCAGATCGTTTTTCAAAGAGGTTTGATAGGGGGAACTGTAACTGCTAAGGTCTTAACGTCCCGAAATCGAAGAGAGAAGGAAGACAGGATAGGAGAAAACCGTTCTAAGAATACCAAGTCAAACCATCGTGACCCTGTACATTTATCTAAACTTTACAAAGGACTTCCTTACTACACTCAC
This sequence comes from Diaphorina citri, assembly GCF_000475195.1. Lineage (NCBI taxonomy): Eukaryota > Metazoa > Arthropoda > Insecta > Hemiptera > Psyllidae > Diaphorina > Diaphorina citri. The sequence continues at coordinate 182,698 of NW_007377812.1, read as the reverse complement.
CCAAACCCCTCTCTCTTGACCCTCTCTCCCTCCCCTCTCCTCATTCTCCCCCTCTCCTCATTCTCCTCCTCTCCTTCCTCCCCCTCCTATTTCTTTGAATGTTACATATCGGAAATTATAACTTAATTAGAAACTGTCAAGAGCTTTTTCCGAATGACGAGTCCCTTTCTTCTTGGGCAAAAGTTTCAAATTCTTTAGAAATAATTTCCAGTTATCCTAAACTTCCTTACATTCGCTTTCCTTTTGTTCTTGTCGTTTTGGCCAGGGCCGAGTGGATCTTTTGGACTTCACTCGTACCTGAGATAGGAAGCTTTTTAATGTTTTTCACTGAAAGTAGAATAGAAGCTTACGGTTTGAATTTCGCCAATGGTGAATCAGTGAATCGTTAACAATAGGTACTGATTCGGTTTTAAAGGCAGCTATGAATTGAATTCCTCATAGCCCCAATCGGGCAAAAAAAAAAGATCAAATAAGTTTTAAATTTCTAACTTAGACAACTTTGCATTTAGATTTTTTGTCTTTTGTTCAACACACCTAAAGAAAATTTGCAGTAAAGTGTGATTTTTTTTAGTCCGTCAATGTAGGACTAAACAGTCCCTTCGATTCTGAAGTTTTAGTCTGGAATCTATCAAACCTAATAGGGTGTCCATATAAGACCTACTTTTGAGTGAGTTCTAAAGTTCACTGAACCCTAGTATGTATACTGTCTATCAGGATTATAATATGGTGAAACTGTAGTACTATCTATCAGGATTCTAACTATAGGTACAAAATTGGGCCCCCATCCAAAACCAACCCGGCCCTGATAGCCCGGTCCTGACGAAATAATATCAGGGAGCCAGCGAAATAGTTTGGAAACAATTTCCCTTTTTCATTTGATACCTCCCCTCCCCTCCTGATGGACCAGGCAAAATAGGGGAGGGGGGATTAATGTCTAATTACTAGATTTAACCCGATATGCTATTATAAAACTAATTCTATTACAGTATTGCCTACATGTAGCTTAACTATAGGCCTTGCATGAAAGGGTTAATATGATTTTTTTTTTTAATATTGACTATTTTTGGTCGAAATTTTACAGGGTGTATAAAAATTTAAAGCGTTGCCTGTACCGGTACATTATCTTAACTATGGGCTTTGCGTGAAAGGGTTAACATGATTTTTTTTTTAATATTGACTATTTTTGGTCGAAATTTTACAGGGTGTATAAAAAATTCAAATCGTTGCCTGTACCGGTACATTATATCTAGTTCTCATTAGTTAACCCTTCCATACAATCCCATTTTAACCAAATACCTATCTAAGTACTTTTTGAAAATCACAACGAATGCTCTCAAAATCTAAATAAATCTTTTTAATTCTAAAATAAATATATTAGTTTAACCCACTACTTTTGTATCGAAGAGCTTATCGGATAAGGACAGATGACACAGATGACATATTCTCGGGTAAAATCTATACAGCATCAAATAGGGTTAGCCAACCAGATTACAAAAGTACAAAGCTCTACATTTGCCAACAAATTGTCGAGATATAATGTGTCTGAGTATGTTCCTCAATATTTCAATCGTGTAAAAAATAACTCCCCTCAATACTTCCTGTATCAGTAAGGCCGAGGACTAAAAGCTCTCCTAGGAAAATTAATAACCTAAAGGTCCTAGACTGTCCTACCTTATCTTGTACTACAATCTAAATACAAATACATAGATCTGATAGAAAATAAATAGATAAAATAGATCGATCAACATTCTTGTCTCTCTAGAATTTATGCTTATAAAGATACATTGGTACTTACCAAGATCAAAATAACGTCTAGCCCTGATAGATAGAGGTATCCAACAATTTATTAACTTTCATGTAGGTAGATACATTTATGAATTTCTATTTATGCCATTTAGGTACCCGCAACGGAGGCTTCAGGCAAGAACTTTTATTTTTAGCCTTTGTGTAAAAACCAGACTCATTAATTTAAAATGTCCGTACTTCTAGTATTGGCTGAGGCTTGTATCGTGGAAAATACGCGACTTTATAATATGCGATGAAAGTTCAAATACGTAGGAGTAAGGGTGTTGGAAATATTGTCCAAAATCTGAATACATGGCAGTATGCTTGTGCCAGGGCCAAGTTTCTTTGCTTTTCACCATTGACTAAAGGCCTGTTCCCACTTGTGAGTTTCATCGTATTTTTTTTCCGAATGTTCTGTAGGCAATGCAATTTAAATGAAAGTGCTCCCACTACACACGACACGATTTTTTTCCGAACGACAAGAGGGACAGGGCTTTAATCGGATATTTCACTTACTGGAGAATCTGGAGATTGTTTCAGGGTTTAAAGATTAGTTATTCTATGGTCTCGTATCAAAGGGAGTAATCCTTGGCCCAATGAGGAGTAGATAATGTGGCAAAGGACCGGATGTTTGATCTTTTATATGAATTTCATAGACGGTGTTATAAATTTAAAATCATTATTGCTTATTGGTTTGTTATAAGAATGTTTGTCTTTTCGTTTTCTTTTCAAGTTCCTTTTCTCACTTCATTACGTATTTCCATTCTTTTTATCTCGTCCTGTTTACTAGACTTTGTTTCCTCATGGATGGGTTTTTGGGGAGTCTTGTTCAATCCCTATGATACCCTACCTATAGCCTGTACTTAAGAAGTTTAAAATTCCAAAGGATCCCATATTTGATTACTTGAACACGTAATAAACAATATCAGTTCTTATAACGCAATGATGTCTAATTCCAATAGCTTTCCATGTTCTCTAAAGAGTGTCACATCTGCCTAGGTAGGCTAAATCGACCCACCTCTTGGGCCAAAAGATGGAGTACTTCTTATCCCGGAAGTGCCGGGTTCGATTTCTGACCAAGGCCGGAATTTTCGGACCGAATTTTTCACAGAAAAAGTGGGCAAAAGATAAAATAGATACCAGGCAATATCCTACTAGTAACTAGACCTTAAATACTCGTGCAAGCAATAACGAACATCAGAAGACAACGAAAAATCAAAGAGAACACAAGAAATAATCAACAGATCATACCTAATTATAAGAAATAATAAATTAATGACAGAACAAAATCAATACAGACTGTAATAATGACTATTATAAGAGCATTAAAAGTTGTTAAAAAGCTCCTCAAATTATATGCTCTAACAGACTACAGACTGGCACTCCAAGGTGGGTGGGAGCGGTAGGCTTTTATTGTTGAAACTCCTTCGATTAAATATAAATAAATGTCTTACAAAAATATATAAATAGTGCCAGTCTTATTTAACCCTTCGAGACACACGCCACCCCCGACGTTTCTCAACTTAAGTGGCCTATTAGGTGTGTTCACTGTTCACCAAAGTAATAGGATGGCGTAGGTTCCCTCTACGCCACAATCTCCTCAAAATGCCTTTCTCCTTTTGGTTGAACACGAAATCCTGACATGCCTACATAATGAGGGACGTATTAGCGATTTGTTTCATAGTGCCGAAGAATGTGAGGCCTAATTCGAACTAATTGGGCAATTAAACCGTGTTTTAATTACTCCCAATAATAATGAAAGAAAAAATGTTTTGACATTGGGCACGCATAGGGGAAGGTTGTCGTTTGTGGTGCTGCACCTCATAACAGGTACCTACCTTCCTATTACCCTTTTAACTTTTCTCAAATATCACAAGAAACATCCAAGCATTCTAGGTCGGAATCATACTTTAAGGTTCAAGTTATTGTGGAAGCTTCACTTTTGACTTCGACTCGAACCTCCATCTTCCAGAATGTCCAGATCCAAAGTCTAGCACGCTAACCAGTTTTGGTGTAAAAAAAAAACATCAATTCTCAGGCTTGTTGTAAGGACAATAGCTATTGAAAAACTCGAGACTACTCAAATGTCCAAGAAACAAGTCAGCCCGTCAGCACTTGTGTTGCTGTAAAAAAGCTTTCGAGATCTATTGTGACATATAAAACTTTAACATTCATATGACCCAAGTAATTCGTACGTGCAAGCAACGTTTATTAGTCCTACAATAGCTCTATCCCAAGCACATAACCTGCAATGCGGGACTATTTAGTCTGGCGGGAACAGTATGGCTTGCAAATACCCATGTTGAGTAACGTACTCACTAGACACACATGGTGGACTAATAGAAGTTGTGTTTGTATAAACCTAACTTGTGTACAATCCATGCGAGGTTTGTAAGGTATATATAAATAATTGCAAAGAAGAATACACTCTCGATATCCTGAGCACAACATCCTGGTTCAAACAATTTATCTTCTCTTATTCTTATTATCATCAGCACAGGTCTTTATCATAAAAACGAATGATTTAAAAATATCTTTAGACACATATTTGGATCTATTCTTCTCTTTAACATCAAAATCTCGAGACTACTCAAATGTCCAAGAAACAAGTCAGCCCGTCAGCACTTGTGTTGCTGTAAAAAAGCTTTCGAGATCTATTGTGACATACAAAACTTTAACATTCATATGACCCAAGTAATTCGTACGTGCAAGGAACGTTTATTAGTCCTGCAATAGCTCTATCCCAAGCACATAACCTGCAATGCGAGCATATCCCAAGGATATGTCCAATGATATCCCAAGCCTTTTTTCAATTATCTCAATTAAATAATGCACCGAATAAAATCTAGATCAACGCGTGATGTGATAGCATGCGTGCCTAATGGAATTGTCGCTGCACATAGCAAACCACATAGTGATCCCAAAGGTAACAATGGATATAATTACTGAGTCTAATCAACTGGTGGACAGCGATCATTTTCATTATAAGGTAGACTTGAAATTATTCTATGGAGTGAGGACAAAATTTAGAACGAGAGCAAGACACCCGAGAATTGAGATGGAAATTTGAAAGGTATGGATATGAAAGGCATAAATTCTATTTCGAAAAAAGGTCTTGCCCTTCCCCAGAAGAGAGCTTGGTTTTGAAAATATGCCATTTCAAACTTCTCAACAAAAGGTATTTGGTTTTAAAATTCATACCTTCATAACTTTTGGTCAATTGAGAAGATTTCTATTCCAGTATCTCATATGTCAGCAATGTCAGCAACGATCCTATAAATATGTACACATAATATGTACGATTGAATGTGTTTTAGAATTCCACGTGAACCATCTAACACCTTAATGAAAACATCACACACTGAGGCAATCGCTTAAATTCATATTATAAAGAATTATTTTATTGTAAGTAGTTAAGTTCAAAGTTTTGATGGCTAATTAATTTAGCTGATAACAACCAGAAAGAGGATACCTGAATTATAAAAATCTTTATTATGATTGGTGTATCCGGTGGCCTGCAAGGTATCCCGTCACAGAAGAAAAGGACACTTTACTCTGTAATGGCCTTCCAAGGAATTCAGAAAGGTAACACACTAAATTCAACCTTCGAAGGCTAAATAACATTGGGAAATTTATTTGAGAACAAATACACAGCTGGGCTTAAGAATTTCATCAAATAGACCAATTCAAAAGGTAGTGTCCCAAAGACCAAATCTTTTCCCTTTTTTGGCAGTATTTATGTCTGTCTGGAGTACTTTAGATCAGAAGTGATTCAAGACGAGAAAGATTTAACTAAATTGAGACTAGATCTAAATTAAACGGTAATCATAAGTAGGACTTATAAGAACAGCTTCTCACAACTTTACAGAACAAATACACAGCTGGGCTTAAGAATTTCATCGAATAGACCAATTCAAAAGGTAGTGTCCCTAAGACCAAATCTTTACCCTTTTTTGGCAGTATTTATGTCTGTCTGGAGTACTTTAGATCAGAAGTGATTCAAGACGAGAAAGATTTAACTAAATTGAGACTAGATCTAAATTAAATGGTAATCATAGGACTTATAAGAACAGCTTTTCACAACTTTAACGTTGGTATATTCAACAGAAAACGATTTTCATTGCCAAACTGGGGTGATTGAAATCTTCGTCGAACCACAGCAAGACAAAGCCTGAACAGATTATAGCTCTCCTTTGAAAACGATTTTCATTGCCAAACTGGGGTGATTGAAATCTTGGTCGAACCACAGCAAGACAAAGCCTGAACAGATTATAGCTCTCCTTAAAACCAAAGATAAATACACAACTCTAAACCCGATATCATCAGTGAGGTAATGGTAAAGTTTAACAGATTTGGTCGATTCGCGTCATGCTCTAATGGAGTCTTGCAACATCAGCGGCAGGTTTTGGTTGCGGTGTTCTTGGAACCACAAGATTCAAGATGATATATTTCTCTCTGATCTTGATCTTGTTTCACCATGCTCTAATGGAGTCTTGCAACATCAGCGGCAGGTTTTGGTTGCGGTGTTCTTGGAACCACAAGATTCAAGATGATATATTTCTCTGATCTTGATCTTGTTTGACTTTGATACAGAGGCCTACTCGAAATCAATGGTGACTTTGACCATTCTCTTATCCTGATTGACCACGGGCAACAAATGAGATACCTTGTCTTGAATTGGACAGCTTCGTACTTCTCATGGGTAGATTTGTCAATAGCTTGACAGACAAGTATCAATATTGTATTTATGAATAGTATGTCATTCATGTCTCTTTTTCCTTTGTTTTCTCCTTTGTAGGTAGGTATTTGACTAAATTTTCTTCAACACTTATAAAGAGTAAGTACAAAGGCATCTTGATAGCTCCAATTCGGTTGTTTAGATCATACATTATATAATTATTATATCGATATTATAGGTTTATTCCTCCCTCATTATAGGAACTCATAGAACATAGGGTACCGTACCCTCTAACTATAACTTGACCAAAACAATTATTCTACAAAAAAAAATAATAGCAATGAGTCAGTGCATAATTAGGAACGAAAAATACTTAGCTAGAATTGCAGAATAATAAAATAATAATACACATATTTGTGAATTTCTCAAGGTTGTATTCAGAAATCAATAGGTAGTTCTTTTTTCTTCTCAGAGGTCCAAAATCTACATGTATGGGAGTATCAATTGAATTTATTTCGCTATCATTATGTTCATTGAGTGTCGATTAGTTTTCTTTATGGTTATGTGTGATAATGATAATAATTATCGTCTTTTTGTTTTTATGGTTTTAACCCATTCACATAAATCACATAATTATGGATTTTGATACATTTTTGAATGCAGTGAACCACAGATCTTTGTGTTGCGATTGCGACAGTGGCCATGGATTTGATAAGATTACAAGTTCACGAAGAGCTCTTAGAAGCTTAAAACAGAGTCTACACTATAGTAGAATAAATTGGTAGATGCTATATACTAGATACCAAATGGACATCTTCTGAAATACGTCCACATGTCCACAGTCCATATGATAAACTTTTTCTCCATTTCAACGAAATTCCTTGATCTCACCATCTTTATTTATATGATATCCCGTTGTTGTCGGTCAAGTTAAATGTAGACGCACCTTAAGAAATGCTCTCAAGTTTTCTCTCTGTGATTATTATTCAATCAATGTCGTGGCAAAAAAGGCAGGACTCCAATTGGTTAACATCCCCTGGTGTTGTTATCCAGAATTTCTTGATCTCCACAAGGCGTTTAATTCAGCTTTAATTAGGAGGCAATCCGATTAGAACAATTGGCAGTGGACAATAGTTATTGGCTCACATACAGACCGTAACCTTTTGGACAAAATCGAATCCAATAATTAGGTGTGCGTGTGGGACAATCGCACGCAGTGGCAATGATACGAGTTGATTGTTAATTTCAGTATTAATCACGTTCTTGTATTGCACATGATAATACTGGGTGGTCTGTGGCGGAGATGGTAAAGGAGATCCTAGGGTGATAGAGATCCTAGGGCTGATTGAGAGGCTGACGACAAACGCCCATCCCGTCTGTACACAGGAAAAGGCGAAGAAAAAGAAGCAGGTAAAAGAGATCCTGGGGCTGATTGAGAGGCTGACGAAAAGTGCCGACCCCGTCTGTACACAGGAAAAGGCGAAGAAAAAGAAGCGTTGATCCTTAAGACCGATTTCAGTGTCATTGGAAATAGGACTCGGTGATCCATGTAATTGGATTTTGTGAAGTTGGCCTCAGGTTTTACGGTTTTCAAAATCCCCGTATATGTCTGTTTTGACGCCATAAGTTCATAAGCTCGCTGGTAATTAGGTAAAAGAGATCCTGGGGCTGATTGAGAGGCTGACGACAAACGCCGACCCCGTCTGTACACAGGAAAAGGCGAAGAAAAACAAGGAGGTAAAAGAGATCCTGGGGCTGATTGAGAGGCTGACGAAAAGTGCCGACCCTGTCTGTACACGGGAAAAGGCGAAGAAAAAGAAGGAGTTCACAGTCTGCAGATTTGCCTACAATGTGTGAAAATGTGAAACATGGGATTAATAGTCATGTGAATCAACCAGCTCATTCAGTTAAATAATGCACCGAATAAAATCTAGATCAACGCGTGATGTGATAGCATGCGTGCCTAATGGAATTGTCGCTGCACATAGCAAAGTTCACAGTCTGCAGATTTGCCTACAATGTGTGAAAATGTGAAACATGGGATTAATAGTCATGTGAATCAACCAGCTCATTCAGTGAACTTAATTTCTCTAGGACCCTGTAGGTAGTTCGTGATTCAATAAGTCAAGAATCACTCGCTGCTACCTAGACACCCTGGTGGTAGCAAGGAAAACAAGTAGCTGTATGTATACCACTGTTAGCTATCAGTGTAGAACTATCTTCTCGAGATCTAATTAAATATCGTGGCACATATCCGGGACTATTTATGAAAACATGCCATTTCAAACTTCTCAACAAAAGGTATTTGGTTTTAAAATTCATACTTTCATAACTTTTGGTCAATTGAGAAGATTTTTATTCCAGTATCTCATATGTCAGCAATGTCAGCATACGATCCTATAAATATGTACACATAATATGTACGATTGAATGTATTTTATTGTGATCAATAAAATTCTATTCTATGTATATAAGATAACAAACTCAGAAGACGTGAGGATCTCTTTCTCACATAAAATCCAGCCACGTCTCTCTTCGATTTCGGGACGATAAGACCATAGCAGTTACAGTTCCCTCTGTCAAACCTCTTGAAAAAAAAAGAATGTATTTTATTGTGATCAATAATTCTATTCTATGTATAAGATAACAAACTCAGAAGACGTGAGGATCTCTTTCTCACATAAATCAGATGACATTTTTACAGCTTAAATTTATTAATTGTAAAGTAATTCTTTGACTTCGACCAATTTACAAGTGTTTCATTTTGGAAATTTGATGGGTTCTCTAGGGCCGAATTTACAGTCGTGAAAAAACGCTCTGGTAAACAATCAAATGAGCAATGTTGTAATGTTAAATCCACATCCAAGTGTTTACTGGAGTATTCTTTCACCAGTGTGAATTTGGACCTCAGACATCCACCTTAGAATTTGTTTTGGGTGGACAATTTTAATTAGTTAGATTAGTGGATGTGCCTCTAACACATTCAGAATTTTTCAAAGTTTTTCTCTATCAGTGGATTCAGTGGTCAAACTTGGTCTTGATAGATAGAGAGAAATAGAAAACTTGCAAAAGGCGGGTCTCGAACCAGATGACATTTTTACAGCTTAAATTTATTAATTGTAAAGTAATTCTTTGACTTCGACCAATTTACAAGTGTTTCATTTTGGAAATTTTTTCCGAATTCTCTAGGGCCGAATTTACAGTCGTGAAAAAACGCTCTGGTAAACAATCAAATGAGCAATGTTGTAATGTTAAATCCACATCCAAGTGTTTACTGGAGTATTCTTTCACCAGTGTAAATTTGGACCCCAGACAACCGGCAACCGTCCGAATGGGTGACATTTTTCGGAAGGCCGAAGATGTAGCAAGACTGTGTTGTCTACAACGAAACACGGCATGATCACACCAAACAGACATGATCAATGATCATGGTATGGTCCTATGATTACATTAAATCTACTATAATAGAAAAAAACTATGTACAATGGCAGGGGGTGTTTTTACAGGAGAAAAAGTAGACCATATTTTGACTTGGATTCTTCCTCAGTGATGATGATGATGATGATGACGACCCTATTATCACCATTACTAGCAGGGGTCTTCCCTTGTACACCAAGGGATTTGGTCTTTCTTAGTGTTATCTTTTCATTTGGTAATTCAGTTTCTATACAGGTGATGAGCAATGATATGTCATGGGATATTTGACTCGGTAGTTGAAGCTGAGAGGTGTTTCAAGTGTTTCATTTAGAAGAAGGGGAAGCCTGGGTAGAAACTTGGACCTCTTCCCTGAGATGGCACTGAAACAGAGAGAATAGAGGTCTCGAACCGGCAACCGTCCGAAGGGGTGACATTTTTCGGAAGGCCGAAGATGTAGCAAGACTGTGTTGTCTACAACGAAACACGGTATGATCACACCAAACAGACATGATCAATGATCATGGTATGGTCCTATGACCACATTAAATCTACTACTAATAGAAACAAACTATGTACAATGGCAGGGGGTGTTTTTACAGGAGAAAAAGTAGACCATATTTTGACTTGGATTCTTCCTCAGTGATGATGATGACGACCCTATTATCACCATTACTAGCAGGGGTCTTCCCTTGTACACCAATTAAGGGATTTGGTCTTTCTTTATTTATTTATTTAGTGTTATCTTTTCATTTGGTAATTCAGTTTCTATACAGGTGATGAGCAATGATATGTCATGGGAGATTTGACTCGGTAGTTGACGCTGAGAGGTGTTTCAAGTGTTTCATTTAGAAGAAGGGAAAGCCTGGGTAGAAACTTGGACCTCTTCCCTGAGATGGCACTGAAACAGATAGAATAGAATTCTTGTTAGATAGAAAGAAAGAGAATAATATAAACTATGAAATAGAATAGAAAATGAAGAATTTTTTACTACGCCGCGAGTTCGTTTCCCGCCCGGGGCGGATTTTATCCTGATGGCAAAATGTTCGTTCTCGGAACGGCTGGCTTTCTCCTATCCTGTCTTACTTCTCTCTTCAATTTCGGGACGATAAGACTTTAGCAGCTACAGTTCCCTCTATCACAACTCTTAAAAGAAGAGAATTTTTAGATTAGACTGAATTCCATAATCTCGAATACAAATTAATATTCATTCTGCAGAATACCTAGGTACCTATTTAATGTTATAGATTGTATAGGGATGTGTACATCGCGTGAAGTTAATATACATATACCTATATTACAAATGTAGTAGTCACCTATAACACCTATCAATTATCGCTTTGTACAGTTTTCACCGCAAATCTTGTTGGTTACAAATTAATATTCATTCTGCAGAATACCTAGGTACCTATTTAATGTTATAGATTGTATAGGGATGTGTACATCGCGTGAAGTTAATGTACATATACCTATATTATAATATAAGATTACAAATGTAGTAGTCACCTATAACACCTATCAATTATCGCTTTGTAAAGTTTTCACCGCAAATCTTGTTGGGATCTAAGGAGGTGTAGCTTTGTGGCAACCAGGTGTTGATGTTGTTGAAACAGGTGTTAGGTGTTCGTATACCTACCCAAAATAGGTAGTTATATCAAGTATAGGTGGGCATTAGGTATTAGGTAGATACAAGTACAACTATACACATTACAAGTACCTATATTGTACCTACACAGATATCAATATAGTGGGCGTTAAGGTATTAGGTAGATACAAGTACAACTATACACATTACAAGTACCTATATTGTACCTACACAGATATCAATATAATATATGTATTTTATTTTACAATAGATACAATCAGGTACCCCATACCCATACAGAGATATACCAAAGAAGATCTAGGTTAGAAGTAAAATACAGGTAAAGGTAATATAGACAATAGATAATCTATGCTTTACTTGTAAACTTGTGGAGATATTTCAGCGCTCTACCAATATAGGGAGCACCCAAGTTTCAAAAGATTTATGAAACCAATAAAAATTTATCGAAGTTCGAACTAGATTTTGAAAGAATAACATGGCGTATTGTATTTGAGATGTAGTAACATTGTTATCATGGGTTGATGTCACTGAAAATGTTGTAAAAAATGTAAAAGATGTCGGTACAAGATGTAGATCGGTAAGTTAGAATGTTGGTCTTCTGATGTGTGTGCTTTACCTGTGTGTAAAACGTATGGACGCAGACAAGTAGTGTTGTCTGAGAAGTTGAATCTTTTTGAAATCATTGTGACAAGAATGACAATATTTATCGTCTTGTGTGGCTATGGCCTATAATTATGTCTTTAGGTCGATATCATTTAAAAGTGGATAAAAGGGTAAAAATAAACTGAAACGTCAATAAATTGCCTCTGTGGTGTAGTGGTCAAAAAGTTTTATGCCATCTAAATTATCCAAGGTCCACTCTTCTTTTTCATTGAAAGTAGAAAGCTAGAAAGATATTTCTATGAGCGCCTGCGAATATTTCTAGTTATGCAATGCGTTTCACTCGTCAGAGCTCAAAATTGGGCATCTCCACTAAAAATTGGCGCCTCCACCACTCAAACTCAAAGCGATATTTGATTATTTATAATCTTTAAGTTAATAGAATAGAATAGAATATAGGTATGTATTTTATTTTACAATAGATACAATCAGGTACCCCATACCCATACAGAGATATACCAAAGAAGATCTAGGTTAGAAGTAAAATAAAGGTAAAGGTAATATAGACAATAGATAATCTATGCTTTACTTGTAAACTTGTGGAGATATTTCAGCGCTCTATACCAATATAGGGAGCACCCAAGTTTCAAAAGATTTATGAAACCAATAAAAATTTATCGAAGTTCGAACTAGATTTTGAAACAATAACATGGCGATATTGTACTTGAGATGTGTCGACATTGTTATCTTTCGGTTTGGTAACATTGTTATCAATGGTTGATGTCACTGAAAATGTCGTAAAAGATGTCGCTACAATATGTCGATGTCGGTTTGTCGGTACAACATGGAGATCAGTAAGTTAGAATGTTAATCTTCTGTGTGTGCTCTACCTGTGTAAAATGTATGGAAGTAGACAAGTTGTGTTGATGTCTGAGAACTTGGTTCTTTTGGAAATCACTGTGACAAAAACGACAAAATCGTCTTGTGTGGCTATTGCCTAGGTATGTCTTTAGGTAAGTATATCCACCAGCATTTTGAAGTGTATAAAATAGTAAAAATAACCCGAGACGTGTGGATAAAATGCCTCGGTAGTGTAGTGGTCTAAAAGCACGTGACATGTAGGTACTAAAAAATTCGGCTAAATGCAATCTAAATCTAAATTATCTAAGGTCCACTCTTCTTTTTCATTGAAAGTAGAAAGCTAGAAAGATATTTCTATGAGCGCCTGCGAATATTTCTAGTTATGCAATGCGTTTCACTCGTCAGAGCTCAAAATTGGGCATCTCCACCAAAAATTGGCGCCTCCACCAATCAAACTCAAAGCGATATTTGGTTATTTATAATCTTTAAGTGATTTTGATTGGGTTTTCTTCTTGAATGACCCTGTATTTATGTACAAGAGTAGGTAATATATAGATACCTATAGGTAGCTAACTGGCTACCTAACCCTAATATTGAATCAAAATATTTATCTGCCATGATTTCTCTCGTGAGAAAGTTTTCCAAGTAGGTAGGTATTATAAGTAGGTAGTAGGTAGGGTTAATGTTTGTTTTCCCGACAGAGTGGGAAAAGTTTATCAAAAGAAAACTCACGAGTTACGTAATGTTTACTTACCTGTATCATATTATTGTACCTATATCGCACTATTGTACCTACCTATATTGAATTATTGTGCCTATATCGTATTCTGAGTGTCAAGAAAATCTTTTCCGGTCTCCCGAGGTAAGTAGGTAGGTACGGGATGTAGGTATTCAGGGTTATCCAAAAGTAGCCAAAGGAGAACATGTGACATCGTTTTTGTCCACTTTTTGCCCATCATGGAGATACCTACCTAAACAGATTCCTTGCAAATTTTGTTGAACCTTGAGATACCAATCAAAATAGAAACCGATTGCAATTTGCAATACTTTCTTTCTTTCTTATTACATAGGAAATATAGTTGGAAAAATTCCTGGAAAACCTTAGCCAGATCGTTTTTCAAAGAGGTTTGACAGAGGGAACTGTAACTGCTAAGGTCTTAACGTCCCGAAATCGAAGAGAGAAGGAAGACAGGATAGGAGAAAGCCGTTCTAAGAATACCAAGTCAAACCATCGTGACCCTGTACGTTTATTTAACTCAACTTTTTCAAAGGACTTCCTTACTCCAGTCACCCAAACCCCCCTCTCTTCTTGACCCTCTCTCCCTCCCCTCTCCTCATTCTCCTCCTCCCCCTCCTATTTCTTTGAATGTTACATATCGGAAATTATAACTTAATTAGAAACTGTCAAGAGCTTTTTCCGAATGACGAGTCCTTTTCTTCTTGGGCAAAGTTTCAAATTCTTTAGAAATAATTTCCAGTTATCCTCAACTTCCTTACATTCGCTTTCCTTTTGTTCTTGTCGTTTTGAACAGGGCCGAGTGGGACTTTTGGGTGAGATACGGAAGCTTATTGATGTTTTTCACGGAAAGTAGAAGCTTACTGTTTGATTTTTGCTGATAGTGAATCAGTGAAGCAATGACAATAGCTACTTACTTACTCATAGCTACTCATTCGGTTTTAAGCGCCGCTAAGTTTCAACTACATTTAGAGATATTTGTCTGTGGTTCTACACACCTAAAGAAAATTTGCAGTAAAGTGTGATTTTTTTAGTCCGTCGATGTAGGACCAAACAGTCCCTTCGATTCTGAAGTTTTAGTCTGGAATCTATCAAACCTAATAGGGTGTCCATATAAGACCTACTTTTGAGTGAGTTCTAAAGTTCACTGAACCCTAGTATGTACTGTCTATCAGGATTATAATAGGGTGAAACTGTAGTACTATCTATCAGGATTCTAACTATAGGTACAAAATTGGGCCCCCATCCAAAACCAACCCGGCCCTGATAGCCCGGTCCTGACGAAATAATATATCAGGGAGCCAGCGAAATAGTTTGGAAACAATTTCCCTTTTTCATTTGATACCCCCTCCCCTCTCCTCCTGATGGACCAGGCAAAATAGGGGAGGGGGCTGTTGTGAGTGTTTTATTTTGATCTCTTCGAGTCTAAAACTTCAAGCTTCTTGGTTACTTCGAGAGTTCATGCTGATGGTCCATTGTCCAAAATCTGAATACATGGCAGTATGCTTGTGCCAGGGCCAAGTTTCTTTGCTTTTCACCATTGACTAAAGGCCCGTTCCCCGTTCCCACTTGTCGTGAGTTCCATCCGATTTTTTTCCGAATGTTCTGTAGGCAATGCAATTTAAATGAGAGTGTTCCAACTACACACGACACGATTTTTTTCCGAACGACAAGAGGGAACGGGGCTTTAATCGGATATTTCACTTACTGGGAGATTGTTTCAGGGTTTAAAGATTAGTTATTATATGGTCTCGTATCATAGGGACTAATCCTTGGCCCAAAGAGGAGTAGATAATGTGACAAAGGACCGGTAAAGATCTTTTATATGAATTTCATAGACGGTGTTATAAATTTAAAATTTTAAGATCATTATTGCTTATTGGTTTGTTATAAGAATGTTTGTCTTTTCGTTTTCTCTTCAAGTTTCTTTTCTCACTTCATTACGTATTTCCATTCTTTTTATCTCGTCCTGTTTACTAGACTTTGTTTCCTCATGGATGGGTTTTTGGGGAGTCTGTCTTGTTCATTCCCTATAATGCCCAACTTACAGGCTATCTACTTTAGGGGAGGTTTAAAATTCCAAAGGATCCCAAATTTGGTTACTTGGATACATGGGCAATATGGCCTAAGTATGAAAATATCAGTCCCTATAACGCGATGAAGTACACTTTAATGGCTTTCTACATGCACTCTAAAGTGTTTTATGTGCTTAGGTAGGGTAAATCGACCCATATCTTAGGCCAAAATATGGAGTACTTCTTATCCCGGAAGTGCCGGGTTCGATTCCTGACCAAGGCCGGAATTTTTGGATCGAAATTTTCACAGAAAAAGTGGGCAAAATAATGCACCTTGAGGAAATCCTAATAATCCTAAGAAAGGTATGTAGGTAGGAAGGTAGGACTGATATTCAAATGTAAGGAATAACCATGAATGTCTACAAATATCCAAGAATGTCACGGACACTTCAATGAGGAAACGTCATGACACAATCGCACACCTTTGATAAGTCTGGATAGGAAATGGACGGGAGACAAAATGCCACTCCAAGCTGGAGATAAATTGATTAAAAATGGACTGACAAAGGATAGACTGGGTTGGTATTTAAATACAAAAGTAGACAATCGAAATTTTCACAGAAAAAGTGGGCAAAAGAATCCACCTTGAGGAAATCCTAATAATCCTAAGAAAGGTATGTAGGTAGGAAGGTAGGACTGATATTCAAATGTACCTAAGGATTAACCATGAATGTCTACAAATATCCAAGAATGTCACGGACACTTCAATGAGGAAACGTCATGACACAATCGTACACCTTTGATAAGTCTGGATAGGAAATGGACGGGAGACAAAATGTCACTCCAAGCTGGAGATAAATTGATTAAAAATGGACTGACAAAGGATAGACTGGGTTGGTATTTAAATACAAAAATAGACAGGGTAGGTATTTAAATAAAACTCATTTCTGGTCTGTTTCTGAAGGAATTCGCGTGGGTTGCACCTACTTGGCAATGGCAAGATTTGCACCATTATTATTTCATCTAATTTTTTCTTAGGCGATTTCCATTAGCATTAGTGACGTTAATATAACGTCATATGCTTGTAAAACTTTGTTATTACTGGTACAAGAGAGGTAATAAAATTTAATGTCATCGGCATAATGATATTATAGGTCTTTGGAAGAGGAAAATAGGGAAACGTTGCAAATTTTCTTACATTTTTACAATAGGTATTCCTAGAATAGTTTTGCTTGTCTACTAATAAGTACGTAGGTGCATATCTCATTATGAGAATAGTGCATAATAAAATTGGGCTTTTAACTTTGTAACCTAGTCCTATTGGACTTTTGGTCGGTCTTTTCGTCAGACAAAAGTTCGGTGATAGATAAATTATGTCAGGTTGGTCCGAGCCTATTAGGTCCATCCCAACTTTTCCAACCAACCTATTCAATTCTACAGCTTCTGCTGACTGGTCTGTTCTCTCTAAAAAGAGGAGTAAGCTTAGGAAAAACCATTTTAGGTAGGCAACCTTTTTTTAAGAAAACAAGCGGGGCCCGTCCCTCCGGGAATTTTTCGATCTTGGTTAAGGAAAATCAATATTTATGTACCCCTATTTTATTTAATATTCAGTTTATTATTATTCTTGATTTGATTTTTTGGTTTTACTTTTATGTAATGATTTAAAATCATGACTAGAGCCCGTTCTCCCTTTTAAAAAAAATATACAAGATGGAAGTGGAAGAAGGGAGAGAAGGTGAAGTAAAAGCTGAAGAGGTAGAAAAGAAGAGCCAGAGTAGGTATTGAGGGTTACTAAAACTAGGAAAGAAACAAGATGCTTGAAAGTACAACAAAAAATCCCCCAAAAAACAGTTTTTTTTTTTTTGTTTTTTGGCTTTATGGTTTTCTGGACAAAATTTGCACCACCATTTTCGTGTTCCTGGTAAAAAGACCTTTAATTTGATATATAGGTCGACCAGGTTTGGATAAGTCCTTCTATGGGGACAGACCGACAGACAGACCGACAGACGACACCGAAGCGAATACAATAGTCCGTCCCTTATACCTTTTTATTACTATTGTAATAATGAAGGAAGGACGGACTAAAAAAAGGCCCCGTAGGCTACTCCTTTGATGTCTAGTTCGGACACTTCATTCACAGCTTCTTTATATTTCTTCTTCTTTGTTTCTTTTTTCTTACCACACTCGATTGCGTCTTGTGTTAGAAAAAAGGCAAGGAAGCTCATTTCCTTGGATATTTTATTATGTTTGCTTTGACATTCTTTTTCTTTTCACTTGTTTTTACATTTTACTTTCCCATTATGTGTGTTTTTCTTCTCTCCCTCCTGCATTTTTCAAAGGATTCAACGTATTATCTGTTGAAGTGTTGGAACAACGCAACTTCTCCAAGTCCTCTCTGGATAACACGGTCTCAATTCAAAATCTTAAATAAAGTCTTATTGTGGGTTCGAATCCCGCCCTGAGACGGATTTTATCCCGAACAGGTTAAGGTTCGTTCTTGGAAAGGCGGGCTATCTCCTATCCTGATTTCCTTCTCTCTTCGCTTTCGGAGAGCTATAAACCTTAGCATGGCCTAACCCTGTACATAGCTACAACCGAATGGTAACAAGCTCAACTGGCAACACTTTTTCACCTCCGGGCTCAAATTTTTCAAATACTTTTAACTTATGTAAATATTTTGTGCCCTGCAAAGTCAGGAAGTAAGTAGGGTTCACATCAAAGGTCGCTTAGAATGCCCTCAATGCCCTTCCTTATGCCAGGCAATTCTAATTTAGATGTGCGTACCTGTATGTATACCTACATTACCTATACTGATATATTTGAGTACATATTTACCTAACAATTTCCTTGCCATAACACTTCATTCAAAGTCAATATGAGAATACAGGCACGTGAAAAGTTCACATATATCTACATCATATATTTACGTTATATCTACTTCATATATTTACGCCCAATGTTTATTTACTGAAATGTAACCTTTCAAGCTTTTAACCGTATCATATACGCTTCAGGAGGGGTTGAATTATTATTAAATCTTACGAAACTTTTGCGTATTTTATCTTCCTATATATTTTGAGCCTAAAAGTTCTTGTTTGTAGGTAGTTGCCTAACGTATAGGTATGCAGTTATACATTAGGTAGGTATACTTGTAAACTTCAAAATATTATGTAATTAACCATTGGGGCAACTTTTTCAACTCGATTTTTCATTATAACAATAATATTACTGAGGAATAAAGTTCGCCCTTTGATATAAAAAAAAAACATCGCGAAACATAAAACAATTTTCCATCCACATTTTAAAGCAATAGTAACAGATACCTATCCTAATACCTAGATTGTAATACCTTATACATTGTAGGTATTAAGTATACCTACCCGTCTACCTATTGATATTATTTCCCTCTCGGAAAATTACCCGGAAGACCTTGATTCTGAGTCAAATGAGGAAGATCGACAAAAAGAGGCGAGGAAGAAGACGATGAAGAAGGACAAGAAAAATTAACATGATTAGAAGAAGAAAAAGAACATGATGAAGAACGAAAATAAGAAGAAAAAGGAGGAGAAGAAGAAGAAGAAGAAGAAGAAGAAGAAGAAGAAAAAGAAAAAGAAGGAGAAGAAGAAGATACGAAGAAAATGGCACCTACGAGAACAAGAATATTAAGAGGAAGAAGAATCGGAAGAAGAACAACAAGAAAAAGACAAAGAAGAATTATGATTAGAAGAATAAGGAAGAACAAGAAGAATATCATGATTAGAATAAGAATAAGATAATGATAATAAAATAGAAGAATAAGAATAAGAAGAAGAATGCACAAGAAGAGCCAATTCGCGCCAGGTGCAGATCTAGCGAGTGTGGTGATAAAATGACTAACCTGTCGCTTCCTGGTTTGAATCAAATTAATTGAATTGAAACCCATCGGAATACATATCAATCCAGATGGGCCAATAGGAAGTGTGGATAGTTCGGACTAAAGATGACACCCTCTCGCGCTGTCAACAACTGTATGGGACACCCGGATACATCTACTGCACGCCACTGAATCGAGAAACCCGAGGCTGATACGGAATAATCCGAGTGAAAGCGAAGTGTGGCTTCGTTGTTTTCCGACACGAAGTTCAGTCTGCGGAACGAAGAGATAGATTAGAGCGAAAGAAGTTCTGAAAAGCCAAGTAGGTATATTAGAGCTAAAAAGATGTCTGAAAAGCGAAAGCAGAATCTGTAGCTCATTGGGTATAAAAGGAACTAAAAGATTGTGAAAATGCAGAAAACGTTCAAACGACTTCCACAAAATTTTTAGCTTTTACCCCTTTGTCTTTTACGTTGATTTTAATCTTTGAGGAAGTAATCACCAACTGTCAAACTTTCTTGCCTTGGCGGGCATTTTGGTGATAAGAAATACGAGTATTTGGTGTGGACATGAAACAATATTCCTAATGGAAACCGAATTTTCAACATTTCATTATGTACCTAGGTACTTTCTTTTTTCCCCCTAAGAACCATCATACGTATTTGTGAGCTTAAAAAATCAACTCCAAAATATTGACTTACTGGGTAAGCGCTGAAATATGATGGTTGCCACACAGTCTGGTAGGTGGCGTAACACTAGCTGCATGATACATCTCCACATAATCATACAGACACTCGGACTGAGGTTCCAAGTCGAGCCGAAGAAACGCGAGCACTATTCGGGTTTCCTCGGGTCCCCGAATAGTGACCCAGTAGTCCAGATTGTTGGCGTAGTTGGAGGGGAAGGCGGGGGATGTGATGAAACCCTCCGTGCCGGTAAGTGAGGTGTTCGCGTTAACCGGGTTCTCTGTGGAGGGGAGGGGAGGTTAGTTAAAATATGTATTGTAGACGAGATTTATTGTGAACGGAACATATAGACCAGGCATGTCAAACTCAAAATGTATAGAGGGCCATTTTTGATATTTGTTGAACATTGGCGGGCCGCAGGTATTCCCCCCCCCCCCTAGTAAAAAAAATCATGGGATTCATTTGTTTTTTAAAAAGAAGTTTTATTGGGTCACAATAATTTTATTTTGAACATACAAATAGGTAGTCTCATACGTCTGAACTAGATCCAGCGTGCTTTTAATCCAAATTTTTAGTAAGTAGGTTAACTTCATTTTGTTTCAAAGATTAAAGTAATAAAAAAAATGTCTCCTTGTGACATATTATTAATGTATTTAATATTATACCCTTGTGGCCCGCAGCGGGCCGCACAATTTGACCAGGCGGGCCGCATGCGGCCCGCGGGCCGCCAGTTTGACATGCCTGGTTTATACCTATGCCTATCTACCTTCTGTTCAGTGGCGTAGCGTGGTCTAAATTCAAGTGGAGGGCATTGTAGGGCTTATGCACAGGTCTACCAAGTCCCATCACAGTACATGCCATTAATATTTATGGGCATTAGAGTGAACTTTTGAGTTGTATGGCCGCCATACACGCCATACATACACGCTACGCCACTGCTTCTGTTCCTACAACCTATAGTGTGTTATAGCTAGTTACTATAAGTAGCCATTTAGAAAAGTGATAGTACCCACGTACGCACGCTTAGAGCAGCCTCACCCTGCTGACTATCCCTTGTATCTCCCAACATAAAAATAAATAGATACCAGGCAATATCCTACTAGACCTTAAATACTCGTGCAAGCAATAACGAACATCAGAAGACAACGAAAAATCAAAGAGAACACGAGAAATAATCAACAGAACACAAGAAATAATGAATTAATGACAGAACAAAATCAATACAGACTGTAATAATGACTATTATAAGAACATTAAGTTGTTAAAAAGCTCCTCAAATTATGCTCTAACAGACTACAGACTGGCACCCCGAGGTGGGAGTGGTAGGCTTTTATTGTTGAAACTCCTTCGATTAATATAAATAAATGTCTTAAAAAATATATAAATAGTGCCAGTCTTATTTAACCCTTCGAGATACACGCCACCCTCGACGTTGTTTCTCAACTTAGGTGGCCTATTAGGGTGTGTTCACCAAAGTCATAGGATGGCGTAGGTTACCTCTACGCCACAATCTCCTCAAATTGCCTTTCTCCTTTTGGTTGAACACGAAATCCTGACATTCCTACATAATGAGGGACGTATTAGCGATTTGTTTCATAGTGCCGAAGAAGTTGAGGACTAATTCGAACTAATTGGGCAATTAAACAGTGTTTTAATTACTCCCAATAATAATTAAAGAAAAAATGTTTTGACATCGGGCACGCATAGGGGAAGGTTGTCGTTTGTGTGCCGCACCTCATAACAGGTACCTACCTTCCTATTACCCTTTTAACTTTTCTCAAATATCACAAGAAACATCTAAGGATTTTAGGGTCGGAATCATACTTTAAGGTTCAAGTTATTGTGGATGTGGAAGCTTCACTTGACTTCGACTCGAACCTCCATCTTTCAGAATGTCCTTCTTCTTATTCTTCTATTTTATTATCATTATCTTATTCTTATTCTAATCATGATATTCTTCTTGTTCTTCCTTATTCTTCTAATCATAATTCTTCTTGGTTTTCTATTCATAATATGTACCTACATGTTATTCTTGTTCTTCTTATTCTTCTAAACACAATTCTTCTTTGTCTTTTTCTTGTTAGTCTTCTTTCTCTTATTTTTGTTCTCATAGGTACCATTTTCTTCGTATCTTCTTTTTTTCTTCTTCTTTTTCTTCTTCTTACTTTCGTTCTTCATCATGTTCTTTTTCTTCTTCTAATCATGGTTATTTTCCTTGTTCTTCTTCATCGTCTTCTTCCTCGCCTCTTTTTGTCGATCTTCCTCATTTGACTCAGAATCAAGGTCTTCCGGGTAATTTTCCGAGAGGGAAATAATATCAATAGGTAGACGGGTAGGTATACTTAATACCTACAATGTAGGTATTACAATCTAGGTATTAGGATAGGTACCTGTTACTATTGCTTTAAAGTGTGGATGGAAAATTGTTTTATGTTTCGCGATGTTTTTTTTTTTTTTATCAAGGGGCGAACTTTATTCCTCAGTAATTTTATTGTTATGATGAAAAATCGAGTTGAAAAAATTACCCCAAAGGTTAATTACATATTATTTTGAAGTTTAAAAGTAATGTACAACTGCATACCTATACGTTAGGCAACTACCTACAAACAAGAACTTTTAGGCTCAAAATATATATATAGGAAGATAAAATACGCAAAAGTTTCGTAAGATTTAATAATTCAACCCCTCGTGGAGCGTATATGATACGGTTAAAAGCTTGAAAGGTTACATTTCAGTAAATAAACATTGGGTTTCATGTACTAACTTTAGTAGGTATTTGAATTATCCTCTGAAAATGGTCTCAGAATTCTTTGAGAATGACATCAGGTAGGTATATTATTTGAATCTACTGTCCTGTGTTTGTAGAATCCTAAAATGACATCCAAATCTAGGTACCTATATAAATTGAGTCTATTTTCTTCTCTTTCAGGACCAGTCCTATTCCCCCCCACCCGAGTGGATAACAACAACGGAGGAGTGGTCGTAGGAGCTTCAGGTTACGGGTTCGTGCCACCCGGCAGTGGACAAAGAGGTAAGTCTGCAGATCTACCGCAAGAGTCTAAAGGTTGGGTGGTAGAGAATGCCTCTGGTGCATGGCTGATAACCTTGCCTAGTCACCTTTCACTGCAGAGTGTTTTATAGATTCGATTTTCCTCATCTCACCCATAAAATTAAACAAGCACACCCCATGGATTTAATTAAGACAAGCTTTTTTGGCAATTTTTTTTTTTAACATCTTGACAAGGTCACTGGATATGCCTGGCAGCATTTTAGGTACCATACATAAGAATCTTTAAAAAATAATGAAACCGACACCTAAACCTAATTATAGATGGTAACTATTATTAATAAGCCAAAAACTTAAAGTCCGATAGTGTCGAGCAATGCCTACCAACCTGAACCCAATAGATCTGTAGACAAATCCACAAGGGATGTCGCCGACTTCCTTCACCTAGACGCAGAGAATATTGATGTTGTTGCGAATGTTAAGATTTACCACAATATCAACATCAACAATATTAATTAAAAGCTATTCAAAGTTCCCACACTCTGGCGGCAGAAATGACACTTCTCACACTTGAATCTCAACTAACATTGGCCCTTCTTCTTGATGCGAACAATTAATTGACTTTCTGTCAAGATATGCTGCAGCTTGGCATTCCATTGGAATATTGCCGGTCGTATAGGAAGTGACGTTTGTAGTGCTTCTTGCCAGGGATTATCTGTACCAGAGGATATCCCTGGCAATTTACCTTGGCAATGCAGTGAGGAAACTAATATAGCTAGGAGGGCATTAGGTCGGTAAATGAAGGCGACAGATAGTTATACTATTGTGACCTAAGCTCTAAGCTAGGAGGGCATTAGGTCGGTAAATGAAGGCGACAGATAGTTATACTATTGTGACCTAAGCTCTAAATATTCATACTTCTAACAATAAGATTACAAACCTAGCTGAAATTCTAAGTTTTGTATAAGATATATGTGAACTTTTCGCGTGCCTGTATTCTCATATTGACTTTGAATGAAGTGTTATGGCAAGGAAATTGTTAGGTAAATATGTATTCAAATATATCAGTATAGGTAATGTAGGTATACATTTAGGTACGCACATCTAAATTAGAATTGCCTGACATAAGGAAGGGCATTGAGGGCATTCTAAGCGACCTTTGATGTGAACCCTATACTTACTTCCTGACTTTGCAGGGCACAAAAAGAAAAATCCTTTTGGAGCAACGCTTCTCCAGCAGATACTCGTACACCAAAAACCCTTTTACCCAACCCAACAAATACCTGCATTCAAACAATATCCCGCACAAAAGCGGATTACGGGAACAACAAATCCCCACACATAGTTATGTTATAGTTGCATTAGAAAAACAAAACATGGAAAGCAAACATGTTATTTGTTGGGTTGGGTAAAAGGGTTTTTGGTGTACGAGTATCTGCTGGAGAAGCGTTGCTCCAAAAGGATTTTTCTTTTTGTAAAATTAAATTTATGGTTGACTGTCCATCTCGATCTACTTTTTTTTCTCTTTCCTAATGGTCCTATATACATAAATAGTATTGGTAGATAAATAAATAGTATTGGTAGAGAAATAGAGAATACCGCAGGCATGAGCCTCACCCTTATTTATCAATCTTTATTTCTGTTTATTTGTCATGTTTGTAAGTTAGTAAAATCCTCAGCAAAAAAGTTTGATTGGAATGTTTTTGGCTTATTAAAATAATAGTTACCCTCTATAATTAGGTTTAGGGACTTTAGGGTGTCGGTTTCATTATTTTTTAAAGATTCTTATGTATGGTAGGTACTTAAAATGTGGCATATCCAGTGACCTTGTCAAGATGTTAACAAAAAAAATTGCAACAAAAAAGCTTGTCTTAATTAAATCCATGGGGTGTGCTTGTTTAATTTTATGGGTGAGATGAGGAAAATCGAATTTATAAAACACTCTGCAGTGAAAGGTGACTACTAGGCAAGGTTATCAGCCATGCACCAGAGGCATTCTCTACCACCCAACCTTTAGACTCTTGCGGTAGATCTGCAGACTTACCTCTTTGTCCACTGCCGGGTGGCACGAACCCGTAACCTGAAGCTCCTACGACCACTCCTCCGTTGTTGTTATCCACTCGGGTGGGGGGGAATAGGACTGGTCCTGAAAGAGAAGAAAATAGATTCAATTTATATATAGGTACCTAGATTTGGATGTCATTTTAGGATTCTACAAACACAGGACAGTAGATTCAATCTCCGTTGTTGTTATCCACTCGGGTGGGGGGGAATAGGACTGGTCCTGAAAGAGAAGAAAATAGATTCAATTTATATATAGGTACCTAAATTTGGATGTCATTTTAGGATTCTACAAACACAGGACAGTAGATTCAATTAATACCTATACCTATACCTGATGTCATTCTCAAAGGGGAATAGGACTGGTCCTGAAAGAGAAGAAAATAGACTCAATTTATATAGGTACCTAGATTTGGATGTCATTTTAGGATTCTACAAATACAGGACAGTAGATTCAATTAATATACCTACCTTATGTCATTCTCAAAGAATTCTGAGACCATTTTCATAGGATAATTCAAATACCTACTAAAGTTAGTACATGAAAATATTGCAAGTTTTCTGTTAGTATAGCTGCAAGATGACTAAAATAGCTAACCACTATAAATTGAGAAAGCCAGAGATAGAAGACATCAGGTCAAGGAAGTCGGCGACATCCCTTGTGGATTTGTCTACAGATCTATTGGGTTCAGGTTGTTGGCATTGCTCGACACTATCGGACTTTAATATTTAAGTTGATCTGAGTGCATCCCTTGGAATACTGCAAAATGATACGAGTTGATTGTTAATTTCAGTATTAATCACGTTCTTGTATTGCACATGATAATACTGGGTGGTCTGTGGCGGAGATGGTAATGGAGATCCTAGGGTAAAAGAGATCCTGGGGCTGATTAAGGGGCTGACGACAAACGCCGACCCCGTCGGTACACAGGCAAAGGCGAAGAAAAAGAAGCAGGTAAAAGAGATCCTAGGGGTGATTGAGAGGCTGACGAAAAGTGCCGACCCTATCTGTACACGGGAAAAGGCGAAGAAAAATCTAATACTTCTATACGTTATGGATAACGTGTAGAATAACCATGATGTTTGCCAACCTCCGGAACGGAGACGGCACCTCAAGAAGAAAGAAGAAGAAGAAGAAGAAGAAGAAGAAGAAGAAGAAGAAGAAGAAGAAGAAGAAGAAGAAGAAGAAGGAGGAGGAGGAGGAGGAGGAGGTAAAAGAGGTCCTGAATTCGTGCTGCCAAGGAAACCGAAATTTCAAAATGAGTTTTCACATCCAAAATGTTGTGGTTCTACAAGGAAGTGTCTGATATAAGAAGATCAAGTGGAAATAGACGTGGCCCAGAGGAAATAGACGTGGCCCAGAGGAGGTATTAAATTTCCTATACCACGAAATGAGGGTTAAGCAACAATTACTTTGGTTAATATCTGGATGGGTGATTATCCGATTTTTACCAAATTGTTAATATGGGAGTATCAATTGAATTTATTTCGCTATCATTATGTTCATTGAGTGTCGATTAGTTTTCTTTATGGTTATGTGTGATAATGATATTAATTATCGTCTTTTTGTTTTTATGGTTTTAACCCGTTCACATAGATCACATAATTATGGATTTTGATACATTTTTGAATGCAGTGAACCACAGATCTTTGTGTTACGACAGTGGCCATGGATTTGATAAGATTACCTACAAGTTCACGAAGAAAATTTGGAGCTCTTAGAAGCTTAAAACAGAGTCTACACTATAGTAGAATTGGTAGATGCTATCTACTGAAATACGTCCATAAGTCCACAGTCCACATGATAAACTTTTTCTCCATTTCAACGAAATTCCTTGATCTCACCATCTTTATTTATATGATCTCCCGTTGTTGTCGGTCAAGTTAAATGTAGATACTGCAAATACATAATGTAGAAAATGCAGATTTGCAGATACTAGATAATCTAGATCCAGATACTGAACAATTTTCGATCGCCGATCGATAAATCACGCCAATCCAACCTACAGTAATTCCGTATGCAAAACGCTACGTGCTAGGTCACCATGAGAAATGTCACTACACCTCGTAAGATAATCTGTTAGCTGTGACGTCATAACTCTTATATCGTGACGGTCGCAGGTCACAGAGTCATTGTCATGGCCAGCAACTTCACTAGCATGCTTCAAGGTCGCGGATATAGAGCTACTTGGTTGCTAATTGAATCCAAACCAGTCTTTGACATGACTATTTTAGTAACCCAACCGACAACTGACTTTTACTTTTGTTCTTAAATTCACCCAATCGTGTTACGTCACAGCATTGAACTTGTTTTATTTCATCAGTAAAACACCCAACAAATTTGGTATTATTAAACTAGATCGAATGGTTGTTTCTCAACAAAATTAACATTCTTCATTAGACTATTCAAATTTATTACTTGTTCAATTGATTCGTTGTTAATTTATGCGTTACCTACAACAATTCGTGTTTGTGTCATTAAAGTTCAAAGTTAGGCTGATTCATTCAATGAATTGTTTGTAATGATTTGTTTTCAAAAAGCGGTAGGTGCAAAACAACAAACTTATCGCAGTTATCTAGATCAAATGGTTGTTTCTCAACAAAATTAACATTCTTCATTAGACTATTCAAATTTATTACTTGTTCAATTGATTCGTTGTTAATAATTTATGCGTTACCTACAACAATTCGTGTTTGTGTCATTAAAGTTCAAAGTTAGGCTGATTCATTCAATGAATTGGTTGTAATGATTTGTTTGCAAAAAGCGGTAGGTGCAAAACAACAAACTTATCGCAATTACCTATCGGAATAAAATTTGGAAAAAATATGGAAGTTCGATTTTGTTGAAAATTTTACGTCACGCTTTTTGACCGTAAATTATAAAAGGCCTTCAAAATGATTTGAGAATCAATAAAGTTTGGCATAAAAGAGGTCCTGAATTCGTGCTGCCAAGGAAACCGAAATTTCAAAATGAGTTTTCACATCCAAAATGTTGTGGTTCTACAAGGAAGCGTCTGATATAAGAAGATCAAGTTGGTGGAAATAGACGTGGCCCAAGGTAGAAAGCAGAGGAGGTATTTCCTATACCCTACATGTCATCAAGTGATGTGAGGATGACAAAGATAATTATGGTTTTAATGAAGATCTCGAACAAGTCAAGAGAAGTTTCACTGTTTGCAGCGCCACTAAAGTGACCAATTTGATGGATACCTTAGGTTTCAGAGAGATAGATAGATACACTGTAAGTAAATATACTACTGCTAGATACCCTCCTAACAGAAGGCATAAGTATTTCAACAATCTCCAGTCCTGAGTTAATGTTTGACTATGCGTACCATGGATGTCAAGAACTTTAAAGGACTATAAAAATAAAGTTAACTATTAATTGGACATTAAAAGAACTAGCAGAGTATTTAGAAGGCAATTGTACGTTGATCCTTAAGACCGATTTCAGTGTCATTGGAAATAGGACTCGGTGATCCATGTAATTGGATTTTGTGAAGTTGGCCTCAGGTTTTTACGGTTTTCAAAATCCCCGTATATGTCTGTTTTGACGCCATAAGTTCATAAGCTGGTAATTATCAAGACAGAAGAACCGAAAATATCACGGAGCAATTTGTGCTAGGACAAAACCTAATTAGACTAAGCCAGAAATCTTAATTACTAGAGTGGACCTAATAAGCAAACATACGGAGGTTGTTGAGCATATTGAACGCATCACACGAAACCCGCCTACTACCTACTACTCTCATGGAGAATTTTAATGGTAAGTTTTTTAGTACTTGGTCCAATAATCCAATAGATATAATTAGGAAGACACTAATAGCCTCTTGCGTAAACTATTCCTCGTCTCCTAGCCGAAATCTATGAAAAAGTGACCAATGACGAACCTGTCATCAAAAACTAATGACAGACACCCAAGTGCCTAAATGGCAAATTTGCAATAATCTGAGGAACCGCATCTTAAAAATACTTTTCTAACATTAGAAAGCAATCTTCAAAGCAGCAGTCAACAAAGTCAAGATCGCCAGAATGATTGCCAACATTTGGATAGGCACCAGAAGAATAACAAAAAGAAAAGAAGAATATTAGAAAATACATTGTACAGAAATGAAGACTTCCCATCTTCTCAATAACACCTAACAAATCAGTAAGTAAAACAGATACACGTGTGGAATAGAATTCAAAATCTCGTGATAGAATGCAATGGAAACCTGATGCATTTATCATTCATTGATAAGATCATCCTTCTTGTTCACACCTAGGGATCTACATAAATATGAAAATAAATTAATCAATTGCAACATGTTCATTGAGTGTCGATTAGTTTTCTTTATGGTTATGTGTGATAATGATAATAATTATCGTCTTTTTGTTTTTATGGTTTTAACCCGTTCACATAAATCACATAATTATGGATTTTGATACATTTTTGAATGCAGTGAACCACAAATCTTTGTGTTGCGACAGTAGCCATGGATTTGATAAGATTACAAGTTCACGAAGAGCTCTTAGAAGCTTAAAACAGAGTCTACACTATAGTAGAATAAATTTGTAGGTGCTATATACTAGATACCAAATGGACATCTTCTGAAATACGTCCACATGTCCACAGTCCACATGATAAACTTTTTCTCCATTTCAACGAAATTCCTTGATCTCACCATCTTTATTTATATGATATCCCGTTGTTGTCGGTCAACTTAAATGTAGAAGCTTAAAACAGAGTCTACACTATAGTAGAATAAATTGGTAGATGCTATATACTAGATACCAAATGGACATCTTCTGAAATACGTTCACATGTCCACAGTCCACATGATAAACTTTTTCTCCATTTCAACGAAATTCCTTGATCTCACCATCTTTATAATATGATCTCCCGTTGTTGTCGGTCAAGTTAAATGTAGACGCACCTTAAGAAATGCTCTCAAGTTTTCTCTCTGATTATTATTCAATCAATGTCGTGGCAAAAAAGGCAGGACTCCAATTGGTTAACATCCCCTGGTGTTGTTATCCAGGATTTCTTGATCTGCCCGCGACTTAGCGCTTAGAAGGCAGACACGCTACCAACCAAGCTAACTAGGCTGGCACTAGGGTTCTTTAAAAGGTGGTTTCTGTTGTCTGGTTCCTTACTGCTTAATGATGTCCAATTCCCTTTAGAAATGATTTAGTGTTTTCCCCTAAAAAAAAATCTCAGAAGACTGAGAGAAAGCACTTGAGTTTCATGTGGGACATGAATCCTACCGTAAGAGCGATTCTGGTGAAATTGATTCTGTACGCAAAAGGTTAATACACCATGTGCCAGGCATTCTAAACTGCACTCAGACCATAGGGTTGTCATAGTAACTTGGAGACTTTGGTTCAAAGTGGGAACTCGATAAACGGGTTTTGGTTTCACGTGTTGAAGAGAGAAGGAAGTTCAACTAATTCAGAGGTTCATGTCGGAAGTTTGAATTGGTTAGAGGTGGTATCGGAATCGGAAGTATCGTTCAGATCTCCGATGTCGGAAATCGGATATAGATCGTAGACACACCAAAGGGAGTTTTCCTTTTTCCGGGTGGAAAATCTGAATATCAGCCGATTTGTGTACCGGCGTACCTATACATAATTACACATCGGCAAATTATTTATTTTATAAGTTTCCATTTATTGGTTTTTCAGAACAATTCTCTCATCAAAATAAATTGTTAACAAATGGTATACCCATCCGTAAAAGCCGGAGCTTGTGCCACGGATGGGGAAAAAGCAAATGATTACTGTAGGTACTGTTTGTATGTAGGTACTAGCGGTACTAGCCTATAGCAGATGTTTTGATTTAAGACCGATTTCAACCATGGGCTCCATATTATAAAATGCCATGTTGAAAACTTATATGAAACAAAAAGCCTCATCCAAAAGTCGTATTCACACAAAATCATATCGGCTTACAGTTTGTAAATATGTAGTAGGTAAATATATTGTCATACTCGTACAATCCACATTGCCTTTTCTACAACTCTGGCTGGCATACTCTGTCCTTATTGTATTTGCATAGGAAAAGGCATACATGACAAAAGTCGCAGATGGGAACAACTTTTTCCTTTTCTCTTATAATCAGCTTTGGAAAAATATTAAGCTCTTCCACGAAACATATCTCCATTGCTTCTTGTATGTACTTTTCTACATGCTTTTACTCTTTAATGTTCTTATTTTTTTTATATTTTGTGTTTCTTTTTACATGTTTGCTTTCCATGTTTTGTTTTTCTAATGCAACTATAACATAACTATGTGTGGGGATTTGCTGTTCCAGTAATCCGCTTTTGTGCGGGATATTGTTCTTTCTGAAGGAATTCGCGTGGGTTGCACCTACTTGGCAATGGCAAGATTTGCACCATTATTATTTCATCTAATTTTTTCTTAGGCGATATCCATTAGCATTAGTGACGTTAATATAACGTCATATGCTTGTAAAACTTTGTTATTACTGGTACAACTACAACGTCATGTTCATAAAAAGAGAGGTAATAAAATTTAATGTCATCGGCATAATGATATTATAGGTCTTTGGAAGAGGAAAATAGGGAAACGTTGCAAATTTTCTTACATTTTTACAATAGGTATCCCTAGAATTGGTTTGCTTGTCTATTAATAACGTACAACTACAACGTCATGTTCATAAAAAGAGAGGTAATAAAATTTAATGTCATCGGCATAATGATATTATAGGTCTTTGGAAGAGGAGAATAGGGAAACGTTGCAAATTTTCTTACATTTTTACAATAGGTATTCCTAGAATTGGTTTGCTTGTCCATTAATAAGTATGTAGGTGCATATCTCATTATGAGAATAGTGCATAATAAAATTGGGCTTTTAACTTTGTAACCTAGTCCTATTGGACTTTTGGTCGGTCTTTTCGTCAGACAAAAGTTCGGTGACAAATAAACCATGTCAGGTTGGTCCGAGCCTATTAGGTCCATCCCAACATTTCCAACCAACCTAATCAATTCTACAGCTTCTGCTGACTGGTCTGTTCTCTCTAAAAAGAGGAGTAAGCTTAGGAAAAACCATTTTAGGTGGGCAACATTTTTTTAAGAAAAAAAAAGGCCGGTCCATCCCAACATTTCCAACCAACCTAATCAATTCTACAGCTTCTGCTGACTGGTCTGTTCTCTCTAAAAAGAGGAGTAAGCTTAGAAAAAACCATTTTAGGTCGGCAACCTTTCTTTAAGAAAATAAAGGCTCCGTAGGCTACTCCTTTGATGTCTAGTTCGGACACTTCATTCACAGCTTCTTTATTTTTCTTCTTCTTTGTTTCTTTTTTCTTACCACACTCGATTGCGTCTTGTGTTAGAAAAAAGACAAGGAAGCTCATTTCCTTGGATATTTTATTATGTTTCCTTTGACATTCTTTTTCTTTTCACTTGTTTTTACATTTTACTTTCCCATTATGTGTGTTTTTCTTCTCTCCCTCTCTTACATTTTTCAAAGGCTCTGGATTCAACGTATTATCTTCTGTTGAAGTGTTGGAACAACGTATCCTCGTATCCAAGTTCGCCTTCGAGGAGATGATCTGAATAGTTCAAAACATTAAATAAAGAGTTCTTGTGGGTTCGATTCCCGCCCTGAGAGGATTTTATCCCGAACAGGTTAAGGTTCGTTCTTGGAACGGCTGGCTTTCTCCTATCCTGATTTCCTTCTCTCTTCGCTTTCGGAGCTATAAACCTTAGCATAGCCTAACCCTGTACATAGCTACAACCGAATGGTAACAAGCTCAACTGGCAACACTTTTTCACCTCCGGGCTCAAATTTTTCAAATACTTTTTTAACTTCTGTAAATATTAGGTAGTCAAAGTCAGGAAGTAAGTAGGGTTCACATCAAAGGTCGCTTAGAATGCCCTCAATGCCCTTCCTTATGTCAGGCAATTCTAATTTAGATGTGCGTACCTAAATGTATACCGAATTCTGAGACCATTTTCAGAGGATAATTCAAATACCTACTAAAGTTAGTACATGAAAATATTGCAAGTTTTCTGTTGGTATAGCTGCAAGATGACTAAAAGAGCTAACCACTATAAATTGAGAAAGCCAGAGATAGAAAACATCAGTATGAAATTATGGATCACTGTCAGCACTGTTATTATTGTAGACTTGAACTTCTAGTTTCCTTGAAGGACCAAACCCTACGCTATAGTAACAGTAGGTAATCTCAGTAGCTAGACTGTAGGTAATAGAGATTATACCTACTATGATATAATCATCGGAATATACATACCTACTATCAGCATTAAAATAAATAGTTATCTAAACACATAATTACAGAGGGGGTATAATCACAGGAGATTTTTTTATGTACCTACCTATGTAAGGTACCTATTTTATTTTTTAATTCCTAGGTACCACCTACCTATTTATGTTTTTATTTAAATAGAGATTGAACAAAATGATAGCATCTGGTAAACACAATGTTGAATCAAATCGGTAGGCGGACTTGGTGCTTTGAATAATTCATTCCTAATTCTCAAAGATCAGAACGTGATGAAAACCTCAGCTGGTCTTGACTCTTGAATTACCAGGAGTTACATAACAATTGACAAACTAAATTGATAAATTGACACCCAGCGCCACTAGGATAGTTTGTCCACTACCTGGTGTCAACTATTAATATGTAGGTAATCACTTGCACTACTGTGTATACCTAAGTGTACCTATCTAAAGCCTATACCTACTAGTCCACATTCTTGTTCTCTCCTTCTTCAAATCTTCACTCTTCTTCCCCTTCTTTGTAGGCAGCTATAGGTATCTATTTTCTGGACAGAATTAGGTATGTGTCCCGCGGACACATTTTTAATTCGTGCATTCTTCCCCACACTAAGGCCGTCCGTTATTCTTGTTTTGTGGATAAACTACTTCTACCTCGTAAGCGCTAGGTCGCGGGTTTGAGTCTTGTCCTAGGCAAACTTAATCTTTTTAAAGTTCGTTCTCGGAACGGCTAGCTTTCCCCTATCCTGTCCAACTTCTCTCTTCGTTTTCCGGACGATAAGACCTTAGCAGTTACAAATTATACAGTTCCCTCTATCAGACCTTTCTTTCGCGCTCTCTCTCTCTCTCTCTCTCGCTCGCTATCTATCTCTCTCTCTCTCTCTCTCTCTCTCTCTCTCTCTCTCAAAAAAATCGAACTATTATAGAGGTCAAACCAGTTTTCTCTCTACAACTACCTGAAAACGGCTACTTGCTCTGTGGTATAATATCTCTCGGTAGAGCGGTCAATTTTTGACTTGTGGCGTAGCTTTACCGAGCTTCTTAATAAGTAGGTAAGTTTTCTCTCTACAACTACCTGAAAACGGCTACTTGCTCTGTGGTATAATATCTCTCGGTAGAGCGGTCAATTTTTGACTTGTGGCGGAGCTTTACCGAGCTTCTTAATAAGTTTAGTACCATTGTACCTATCTACAAAATGTCCGAAGAAAACGATTTAAAAGAAAATGCCATGGACCTTTGTTTGCTCCTCAGTTGACACAAACTTCAGTTATTAAAGCTGACGTTTTAGAGGAGGAGGATTGAGCTCTATATTTAACGTGCTTGTGAGAGAATTGGTTTAGCAAATGGTTTATAGAGTTTTTATACCTATGCCTATCTACCTTCTGTTATCCCTGAACTTATCAGCAATCTTGTTCCAATTAAATTCAAGCACAGACTTTATTATTTTCATTATAAACTTTTTTTTCATACCGGGAAAGTCACTTGCATTTTGCATTACAAGTTTAGCAAGTCACAATGTCAGTCGATTGCATTTTGCAAGTTATGGTTACAAACTCGGTGATTAGCAAGCTACAGGTCTACCAAGTCCCATCACAGTACATGCCATTAATATTTATGGGCATTAGAGTGAACTTTTGAGTTGTATGGCCGCCATACACGCCATACGCCACGCTACGCCACTGCTTCTGTTCCTACAACCTATAGTGTGTTATAGCTAGTCACTATAAGTAGCCATTTAGAAAAGTGATAGTACCCACGTACGTACGGTTAGAGCAGCCTCACCCTGCTGACTATCCCTTGTATCTCCCAGCATAAAATAGATACCAGGCAATATCCTACTAGTAACTAGACCTTAAATACTCGTGCAAGCAATAACGAACATCAGAAGACAACGAAAAAAATCAAAGAGAACACAAGAAATAATCAACAGAACACAAGAAATAATGAATTAATGACAGAACAAAATCAATACAGACTGTAATAATAACTATTATAAGAACAATAAGTTGTTAAAAAGCTCCTCAAATTATGCTCTACACTACAGACTGGCACCCCGAGGTGGGAGTGGTAGGCTTTTATTGTTGAAACTCCTTCGATTAAATATAAATAAATGTCTTACAAAAATATATAAATACTGCCAGTCTTATTTAACCCTTCGATACACACGCAACCCTCGACATTTCTCAACTTAAGTGGACTGTTAGGGTGTGTTCACTGTTCACCAAAGTCATAGGATGGCGTAGATTACCTCTACGCCACAATCCCCTCAAATTGCCTTTCTCCTTTTGGTTGAACACGAAATCCTTACATTCCTACATAATGAGGGACGTATTAGCGATTTGTTTCATAGTGCCGAAGAGGTTGAGGACTAATTCGAACTAATTGGGCAATTAAACAGTGTTTTAATTACTCCCAATAATAATTAAAGAAAAAATGTTTTGACATCCCGCACGCATAGGGGAAGGTTGTCGTTTGTGTACTGCACCTCATAACAGGTACCTACCTTCCTATTACCCTTTTAACTTTTCTCAAATATCACAAGAAACATCCAAGCATTTTAGGGTCGGAACCATACTTTAAGTTTCAAGTTATTGTGGAAGCTTCACTTGACTTAGACTCGAACCTCCATCTTCCAGAATGTCCAGATCCAAAGTAAGTTTTCCCGAAGCTATTAATAGATTATAAATTCTACATCTTGTATAGTCATGTTTTAGTATCTGCAGACACAAAACCAATACAACCCTAAAGGCACAAGAGCAATCAACTCTTGCTCCTGCCACGTGAGAAGATTCAAACTTCAAGATCAAAGTTGAACGTACGTCTGCAAGGTGAAGCAGTCAATAAGAGGATTGAAGAACAAATAAAAGATTCGGACTGGTGAAAAATCTGACTGGTTGGCCTTCACCCTTCAAATGAATATTAGAGATGCATTGACATTAGATCCTGAGGATGGAAGAAGCAAAAGTTACGTAACCATTTGGGACGAGAGCCAGAACTTTTGGTTTGGAAGAGAAAAAGAGGAAAACCAATTAAGGATTAAAGGGCAAAAAACTGAGATGCTAGTCCCCTGTATGAATATTAGAGGTGCATTGGCATTAGATCCTGAGGATGGAAGAAGCAAAAGTTACGTAACCATTTGGGACGAGAGCCAGAACTTTTGATTTGGAAGTGAAAAAGAGGAAAACCAATTAAGGATTAAAGGGCAAAAAACTGAGATGCTAGTCCTCTGTAAAAAAAGACGTGATTCTCGATCCCCTATTACACTTCAGAAAATTGTAGTATTGTAGTTTAATGTCTTTGCTCTTTGAATTTCGACTTCGGACTGGTGAAAAATCTGACTGGTTGGCCTTCACCCTTCAAATGAATATTAGAGGTGCATTGGCATTAGATCCTGAGGATGGAAGGAGCAAAAGTTACGTAACCATTTGGGACGAGAGCCAGAACTTTTGGTTTACAAGAGGAAAAGAGGAAAACCAATTAAGGATTAAAGGGCAAAAAACTGAGATGCTAGTCCCTTGTAAAAAAAGACGTGATTCTCGATCCCCTACACTTCAGAAAATTGTAGTATTGTAGTTTAATGTCTTTGCTCTTTGAATTTCGTTTGAATATTAGAGGTGCATTGGCATTAGATCCTGAGGATGGAAGAAGCAAAAGTTACGTAACCATTTGGGACGAGAGCCAGAACTTTTGGTTTGGAAGTGAAAAAGAGGAAAACCAATTAAGGATTAAAGGGCAAAAAACTGAGATGCTAGTCCCCTGTAAAAAAAATACGTGATTCTCGATCCCCTACACTTCAGAAAATTGTGGTATTGTAGTTTAATGTCTTTGCTCTTTGAATTTCGACAATAATTGGAGTTGGAGAAAATAAAGGTCCGTGATTTTGAACGAAATTTCAGTAACTTCCTCAATATTCTGGGAACTCCAATTAAATGGAGAAAATAAAGGAGTGTTTGCGACATTTCAATAATTTAACGTCTCGATATCCTGAGAATGTTAACCAAGATTTTATCCTGATCCCAAAGTACTATCCCAAATTCTGGAGGTTCACATGCTGAATTCATTTGGACACGGATAAGGTATTAGTGATCCCCAATTTGAAGATTAGCTCACCTGTGTTTTGTCTGGCATCTCGCGCTGATCCTATCCTACTGAAACCTCCGAAGACGTCAGAGTAGAAGTCATCTTGAGCTAGGACTAGGCTGATGAACAGGCAACAGTAGACGAAGAACTGAAACAAGAGAAGATGGAGAAAAAAATAATACATGGTAACAGGAAAAGGAAGACGGTGCAAAAAATTAATAAATGCATCAAAACAGACAATAAGTAGATAGACTGATAGACATAGACACCAATTAAAAATGAAGATTGACATTATTGACAACTTTTGAGCTGTGATGATAGGTCTAGGAGTACGGCATTGCGCCAGGACAAGTTTTAAAGAGACTTCAATTTTTTTCAAAAAGTGTATGAAACGTCCTCTTCACCGCCAAGACTTGCAGTCTTGCAGGGTCCCTTCGTAAAACCACACTTTCCCGTGGTTCAGGGAAACATTGGAAATGGTCATGAAATCGATAGTCACCGGATGGATAGGTCTATCAATCGGTGAACTTAATCTCGGTATCGCTTTGGTTCATAAATTTCAAGTCAAAGTCATTGCGATAGTTGTGAAATCGGACAGTTTCACGTTAGTAACAGTAGCTTATCTGTTACAGGTATGAGTAATGAGTATGACTGAAAGTGTCAGTGTCAAGAGAACCAAAAGAGAAGGTGTTTAGGAAGGAAGCTGCAATATACAATAATATTATACATAGGTGCTGAACTGCTGAAAGTATCAAATTTAATGAAGTGATAAGGCACCTAATTAATTAATATAATTATACAAAACTTGGAATTTCAGCTAGGTTTGTAATAAGAGAACCAAAAGAGAAGGTGTTTAGGAAGGAAGCTGCAATATACAATAATATTATACATAGGTGCTGAACTGCTGAAAGTATCAAATGAAGTGATAAGGCACCTAATTAATTAATATAATTATTATACAAAACTTAGACTTTCAGCTAATATAGGTTTGTAATCTGATTGTTAGAAGTATGAATATTTAGACTATTTTTTTAGAGCTTAGGTCACAATAGCATAACTATCTATCGCCTTCATTTACCCACCTAATGCCCTCCTAGCTATTAGTTTCCTCACTGCATTGCCAGGGATATCCTCTGGTACAGATAATCCCTGGCAAGAAGCACTACAAACGTCACTTCCTATACTACCGGCAATATTCCAATGGAATGCCAAGCTGCAGCATATCTTGACAGAAAGCCAATTAATTGTTCCCAAGAAGAAGGTCCAATGTTAGTTAGGATTCAAGTGTGAGACCTGGCAAGAAGCACTACAAACGTCACTTCCTATACTACCGGCAATATTCCAATGGAATGCCAAGCTGCAGCATATCTTGACAGAAAGTCAATTAATTGTTCCCAAGAAGAAGGGCCAATGTTAGTTAAGATTCAAGTGTTAGGAGAGTCATTTCTGCCGCCAGAGTGTGGGAATTTTGAATAGCTTTTAATTAATATTGTTGATGTTGATATTGTGGTAAATGTTAACATTCGCAACAACATCAATATTCTCTGCGTCTAGGTCAAGGAAGTCGGCGACATCCCTTGTGGATTTGTCTACAGATCTATTGGGTTCAGGTTGTTGGCATTGCTCGACACTATCGGACTTTAATATTTAAGTTGATCTGAGTGCATCCCTTGGAATACTGCAAATACATAATGTAG
Source organism: Diaphorina citri (assembly GCF_000475195.1). Classification (NCBI taxonomy): domain Eukaryota; kingdom Metazoa; phylum Arthropoda; class Insecta; order Hemiptera; family Psyllidae; genus Diaphorina; species Diaphorina citri. The sequence goes on along the minus strand of NW_007377812.1, from coordinate 143,378 downwards.
AAAATGCAGATTTGCAGATACTAGATAATCTAGATCCAGATACTGAACAATTTTCGATCGCCGATCGATAAATCACGCCAATCCAACCTACAGTAATTCCGTATGCAAAACGCTACGTGCTAGGTCACCATGAGAAATGTCACTACACCTCGTAAGATAATCTGTTAGCTGTGACGTCATAACTCTTATATCGTGACGGTCGCAGGTCACAGAGTCATTGTCATGGCCAGCAACTTCACTAGCATGCTTCAAGGTCGCGGATATAGAGCTACTTGGTTGCTAATTGAATCCAAACCAGTCTTTGACATGACTATTTTAGTAACCCAACCGACAACTGACTTTTACTTTTGTTCTTAAATTCACCCAATCGTGTTACGTCACAGCATTGAACTTGTTTTATTTCATCAGTAAAACACCCAACAAATTTGGTATTATTAAACTAGATCGAATGGTTGTTTCTCAACAAAATTAACATTCTTCATTAGACTATTCAAATTTATTACTTGTTCAATTGATTCGTTGTTAATTTATGCGTTACCTACAACAATTCGTGTTTGTGTCATTAAAGTTCAAAGTTAGGCTGATTCATTCAATGAATTGTTTGTAATGATTTGTTTTCAAAAAGCGGTAGGTGCAAAACAACAAACTTATCGCAGTTATTATCGGAATAAAATTTGGAAAAAATATGGAAGTTCGATTTTGTTGAAAATTTTACGTCACGCTTTTTGACCGTAAATTATAAAAGGCCTTCAAAATGATTTGAGAATCAATAAAGTTTGGCATTGGTGAAATAGTTCAAAACCATCTTGTGTTATATTTCAAACAACTAGGATAGGCCCGAGTAAAATATCTGGTAAAAAACTACAATACAGTGAAATAGTTCAAAACCATCTTGTGTTATATTTCAAACAACTAGGATAGGCCCGAGTAAAATATCTGGTAAAAAACTACAATACATACCAAGTTTGGCATTGGTGAAATAGTTCAAAACCATCTTGTGTTATATTTCAAACAACTAGGATAGGCCCGAGTAAAATATCTGGTAAAAATCTACAATACATATCTACCCATTTTAAAAACCTGTCGAGGTTACCAATCAATATCCGATTGGATACATAGATCTATGGAGGAGATAAGAGCACATCCTGGAGCTAGAAATTTGAAATGTAAAAACCTTGAGGAAAGGAATTGCATAAAACATTTGAAGACCAAATTGGACAAGACATAGGTCATATCCAACGGATAGAATTGCACAATCTCATCACAATCACTGATAAAGAGATAAACTATTCCTTCTGCTGACAAATCATACTCCTCAATGACCAAAGGAAATGAAATCAAGCCTAGTTCCGAAACTGAATCAATGATATTCGATAAATTCGATCGGAACTTGGTATCTATAAAGCAGATATATTAGAGAATGCACTGAAAATGTATAACAGAGTATTCTGCTGACAAATCATACTCCTCAATGACCAAAGGAAATGAAATCAAGCCTAGTTCCGAAACTGAATCAATGATATTCGATAAATTCTATCGGAACTTGGTATCTATAAAGCAGATATATTAGAGAATGCACTGAAAATGTACAACAGAGTGGTCATAAAAGCATGATGGATTGTATAATGAATCATAATTAGTCGTGTGATGAGATACGGGTTGACTTTCACTAGGTTTGCAACCTGTGCTCAGGCGAGAAGTAATGTGATGATAACGGCAAAATGAATAATGCACTTTCTTGATAAAGCAGCCGTAAAGTACATTGTAGATAAAATAGGAATGCTCAGGCGAGAAGTAATGTGATGATAACGGCAAAATGAATAATGCACTTTCTTGATAAAGCAGCCGTAAAGTACATTGTAGATAAACTAGGAATGACAATCAATATTGTTATCCCAGAAGAAGATCTGATGAGCCAAAGTTCAAAGAAAGAAATGAACAAAACCTAGATAATTATAAAGTACCTATCAACAGAATCATATTTGGAAATTTATTGACATCAACCGCCAAATATAGAACATTGACAAAAGCCTAGGCTTATAGTTGATAGAATAGTTAAGGAATTACTAATTTAATTTTAGGTACAAAATACAGAAATAAAAGAAACAACTTTTTAGTCGATTGGAATTCAATATTCATAGCTTTCTTGAAAGATCTGGCTATCCGCTGAATTTCTCTTATTATTTGGAAATTTATTGACATCAACCGCCAAATATAGAACATTGACAAAAGCCTAGGCTTATAGTTGATAGAATAGTTAAGGAATTAATAATTTAATTTTAGGTACAAAATACAGAAATAAAAGAAATAACTTTTTACTCGATTGGAATTCAATATTCATAGCTTTCTTGAAAGATCTGGCTATCCGCTGAATTTCTCTAGACAATCAATATTGTTATCTCAGAAGAAGATCTGATGAGCCAAAGTTCAAAGAAAGAAATGAACAAAACCTAGATAATTATAAAGTACCCATCAACAGAATCATATTTGGAAATTTATTGACATCAACCGCCAAATATAGAACATTGACACAAGCCTAGGCTTATAGTTGATAGAATAGTTAAGGAATTAATAATTTAATTTTAGGTACAAAATGCAGAAATAAAAGAAATAACTTTTTAGTCGATTGGAATTCAATATTCATAGCTTCCTTGAAAGATCTGGCTATCCGCTGAATTTCTCTAGGACCCTGTAGAGTGTAGGTAGTTCGTGATTCAATAAGTCAAGAATCACTCGCTGCTACCTAGACACCCTGGTGGTAGGTATTCTTCTCTTTAACATCAAAATCTCGAGACTACTCAAATGTCCAAGAAACAAGTCAGCCCGTCAGCACTTGTGTTGCTGTAAAAAAACCTTTCGAGATCTATTGTGACATACAAAACTTTAACATTCATATGACCCAAGTAATTTGTACGTGCAAGCAACGTTTATTAGTCCTGCAATAGCTCTATCCCAAGCACATAACCTGCAATGCTGGACTATTTAGTCTGGCGGGAACAGTATGGCTTGCAAATACCCATGTTGAGTAACGTACTCACTAGACACACATGGTGGACTAATAGACGTTGTGTTTGTATAAACCTAACTTGTGTACAATCCATGCGAGGTTTGTAAGGTAAACGCGTGATGTGATAGCATGCGTGCCTAATGGAATTGTCGCTGCACATAGCAAACCACTTAGTGATCCCAAAGGTAACAATGGATATAATTACTGAGTCTAATCAACTGGTGGACAGCGATCATTTTCACTGCACGGTAGACTTGAAATTATTCTATGGAGTTAGGACAAAATTTAGAACGAGAGCAAGACACCCGAGAATTTGAGATGGAAATTTGAAAGGTATGGATATGAAAGGCATAAATTCTATTTCGAGAAAAGGTCTTGCCCTTCCCCAGAATATCGGAAGTGAAAACGTTCCAAAACGAGTTGCGACCTTTAGGTAAACCTAGCTAATACTAGCAACCTTCTATGACGACTTCCGATTTAAAGAGGTACGGAAAACGAACATATTATTATGGTATGTGTATGTACTTAGAGTGCCTGGAGTATAGGTATCTAGAATATCGGAAAATCAGCGACCTTTAGGTAAACCTAGCTAATACTAGCAACCTTCTATGACGACTTCCGATTCAAAGAGGTACGGAAAACGAACAGATTATTATAGTATGTACTTAGAGTGCCTGGAGTGTACCTATCTAGATTCTATGACGACTTCCGATTCAAAGAGGTACGGAAAACGAACAGATTATTATGGTATGTACTTAGAGTGCCTGGAGTGTACCTATCTAGAATACTTCTATGACGACTTCCGATTCAAAGAGGTACGGAAAACGAACAGATTATTATGGTATGTACTTAGAGTGCCTGGAGTGTACCTATCTAAGAATATCGGAAAATCACTGTAAAGAGAATGTATTGTATGAATCGGGGATGACAGTATGACATTTTTCAATTTCAAGGCAGCCGATTGCTAATTCTTCCAAGATTGCGGATATTGTGAATTTGCCCTAGGCAAATCCTAAACCGTATATGCATGATAACGTGTTCATGTTCTTACAACAGAATCATCACCTAGTATACCTAGGTGATGAATCCAATTAAAACGAGGCACTTGATTTTACACATGTCTTAAATTCTAACGCAAGAACATTCAAGTACAGAATTCCACGTGAACCATCTAACACCTTAATGAAAACATCACACACTGAGGCAATCGCTTAAATTCATATTATAAAGAATTATTTTAATGTACGTATAAGTAGTTAAGTTCAAAGTTTTGATGGCTAATTAATTTAGCTGATAACAACCAGAAAGAGGATACCTGAATTATAAAAATCTTTATTATGATTGGTTTATCCGGTGGCCTGCAAGGTATCCCGTCACAGAAGAAAAGGACACTTTACTCTGTAATGGCCTTCCAAGGAATTCTGAAAGGTAACACACTAAATTCAACCTTCGAAGGCTAAATAACATTGGGAAATTTATTTCAGAACAAATACACAGCTGGGCTTAAGAATTTCATCGAATAGACCAATTCAAAAGGTAGTGTCCCTAAGACCAAATCTCCTAATTAGACTAAGCCAGAAATCTTAATTACTAGAGTGGACCTAATAAGCAAACATACGGAGGTTGTTGAGCATATTGAACGCATCATACGAAACCCGCCTACTACCTACTACTCTCATGGAGAATTTTAATGGTAAGTTGTTTAGTACTTGGTCCAATAATCCAATAGATATAATTAGGAAGACACTAATAGACTCTTGCGTAAACTATTCCTCGTCTCCTAGCCGAAATCTATGAACAAGTGACCAGTGACGAACCTGTCATCAAAAACTAATGACAGACACCCAAGTGCCTAAATTGCAAATTTGCAATAATCTGAGGAACCGCATCTTCAAAATACTTTTCTAACATTAGAAAGCAATCTTCAAAGCAGCAGTCAACAAAGTCAAGATCGCCAGAATGATTGCCAACATTTGGATAGGCACCAGAAGAATAACAAAATGAAAAGAAGAATATTAGAAAATACATTGTACAGAAATGAAGACTTCTCATCTTCTCAATAACACCTAACAAGTCAGTAAGTAAAACAGATACACGTGATAGAATGCAATGGAAACCTGATGCATTTATCATTCATTGATAAGATCATCCTTCTTGTTCACACCTAGGGATCTACATAAATATGAAAATAAATTAAGAGCAACTTAAGTCTTAAGAGCAACTGAAGATAAACCCATCCCAACGCTTGCTATTACTATTCCTAGATATCTTAAGTACACGCTTGTACATTATCGAAGTACAACTTTGTGAAGCTCCATACCTGTATAGGCTATTATAAGGACCTTATTGCCTATTGTATGGTAAGTAAGGTAAGTTTACAATTAACAATATTGTTACCAAACAAAAAGAAGTTTCTGCAAAAATAGATACGTTTAACTTGGTTGGTTGTTCACTTAGTAGTAGTGGTCATGTGAATTTGGCCATTATTGAATAGATTTTGAAAATTTGGACCGATTGCAATACTTTCTCATTACCTTGTATAGGTTCCCTATACGTAAAGGTAATAGAAAGTAAAAATCTCAGAAGACTGAGAAAGCACTGTGATTTTCAACATCAACAATTTTCTCATTTTTCCGAACCACAAAGTTTGGACAAAGACCATCCAGGAACTTGATGGAAATTAAGGAAGCATCACCAAACACCAAAAAATATCAGGTGTAAGAGACAATTTTCTCATTTTTCCGAACCACAAAGTTTGGACAAAGACCATCCAGGAACTTGATGGAAATTAAGGAAGCATCACCAAACACCAAATATCAGGTGTAAGAGACCCAGCAAAGTAGGTATTTTCCGCGTGTAGGTACCAGAAGTTAATTAAGAAGTGACTCATGAATTTGGTTCCTGAATTGATTCGGACCTACCTCAAGAAGATTGTCGAGACTACCTATACCTACTCATGTAGGTAGTAGGTAGAGGTAGCTATACCTATTCAAGTTTGATTGTAGGTACCAGAAGTTAATTAAGAAGTGACTCATGAATTTGGTTCCTGAATTGATTCGGACCTACCTCAAGAAGATTGTCGAGACTATCTATACCTACCCATGTAGGTAGAGGTAGCTATACCTATTCAAGTTTGATACCTACCTAATGTATCAAGTACCTATCTATTCAAGTTTTACACCTACCTTTTGTGAGATAATAAAATTATATCACTTTTAAGTTCAATAGATGCCTCGAGACCAGATCTGTAGATTCTTCCTTCTTTTCTTTCATTTATTATTAGGTAGATATATTTGTTCATTATTATTTATTACTTTTGATCAGAATTGAGTTTTCTTATACAGGGTGTTTTAGAATAATTTTAGAAGTTTTAAAGGATTTAGAATCTAGAAGGTTTAGCTGTTTAGAATAAATAATTAACCCAAGAAGAATCTGAAGATGATAAACCCGTTTTGAGATATTTATTACTTTTGATCAGAATTGAGTTTTCTTATACAGGGTGTTTTAGAATAATTTTAGAAGTTTTAAACTTTTAAAAGGTTTAGAATCTAGAAGGTTTAGATGTTTAGAATAAATAATTAACCCAAGAAGAATCTGAAGATGATAATCGTGTTTCGAGAAAAAGAAATTAAAGGTTTTGATTTCCCATTAAAAAGAGAGGGAGAATTTTACACAAGCTCGTGTATTTTGATGAACAACAAAATCCTGGTGGTACCCTGACCTTAACCCTGATTAATTTGATCAGCAAAAAGTGGATGCCCTTACGGTTGATTCTTGATTCCTTTAAAATTATTCAAAATTCCAATACCTAGATTGCTATACTTTTTTGCAAGTTGATTAGATATGACATTCCAACATGAACTTGAAAGATTATTTATTTATCAAATGTACCTAGTTCTACACACTTGACATACCAATGTACCCACTTCCTTAGGTAAGACCTACCTACCCTATACAAGTAGATATGTATTTCAAGGTAAGTTTACAATTAACAATATTGTTACCAAACAAAAAGAAGTTTTTGCAAAAATAGATACGTTTAACTTGGTTGGTTGTTCACTTAGTAGTAGTGGTCATGTGAATTTGGCCATTATTAAATAATCTTGTTTTTATAATATAAGATGTAACCTTGTAGAGCTCTTTGAATGTTAACTAATCACCTGTAAGTATGTAGAGAGTTGCTGATTTTATGAAAAATTAAATGTGTAGATATAAATAATACATACTATTTCTGTATTTGCATTTGTAAGAATTTCTGTAGATGTAATGATCATGTGGGTAAATATTGTAAATGCATGATTTACAACTATTTACAACTTTAAAATGCATCCAAGTGAAGTTCTAGGTTGTCCTAATGTTGAACACAATGCAGTAAGCTGCAAAGATATTGACCATGTAGATATTGTAAATTATGATCAGGATGATGTACATTCATCTGGGTAGTGTGGGAAAAATAAGTTGAAAGAAGAAGTAGATGATGGTGAATAGAAAGAAAAACAACATGAAGAGGAGAAGAAGGCAGAGGGAAGTAGAAAGTGAGGAAGGAAGAGAAGATGGAGGAGGAAGAGAAGGAAAAGAAAAAGGAGGGGGAGGTGGAGGAGAAGAACGAGTAGGGGAAAAATGACTTCTTCAAGAGTAGAATTGTCTTTAGAATGTGTCACCAAAGATCTGAAATTCTAAAAAGGAAATCTCCTAACCATAATGTACAGAGACTTTATCGAACATCTGATAACAAAACTATTAGAGGAACCATATCTCAATCCTGAGAAATCCAATCCAGAAATTTTTGGCTCTTTAGGTCACCTGCAAATGTTCAATTCAGCTCCTCTAGAACAATAGTTCGACATTGACAGAAATTTGCCTTCTCTGCCATCATGGATCGCTGAATATGACATTCGAGAACATAAAATTTACGTATGAAATTTTCTAATTAAAATTATTCATGCAGAAATACATGTTAGTAAGACAGTATGAATTATGGGCTATTTCTGTTCTTATAGTTTTTTT
>NW_007377812.1:111339-135019 GCF_000475195.1 Diaphorina citri | reverse complement strand
TGTGAGTCTGATAAGTGCCTACCACAAGTAAAGATTCTAGAGAACAAGCTAGACTACTAGACCAATAAGTCCGCTAACCAGCCAGCAATAAAACAAGGATTGTAAAAAACTGCAAATTTTGTAATTAAGGCCTCATGGCAACTTACTACGTCAATAAAAATTGTATAAAAACAAAATGTATAAGGATAATTTATGGGTTATTAAACAGCATGTCACCCTCACACATAGACTATGAACAATTAAAATTACCTACATAATAATAAAAAAAATAGACAAAAAATAACAATAAAAAAACAGCAATATTGTAAACTCTTTTTGCGTAAGGCCATTCAAGCCTTTTATGATGCAAAGTTGAAGGTAGGTCATACGTCATACGGTGGAACTTTGTCGAAACTGGGTCACTCCCAATCATTGTAATTATCAAGGCCTCATGGCAACTTACTACGTCAATAAAAATTGTATAAAAACAAAATGTATAAGGATAATTTATAGGTTATTAAACAGCATGTCACCCTCACACATAGACTATGAACAATTAAAATTACCTACATAATAATAATATATATATAAAAAATAGACAAAAAATAACAATAAAAAAACAGCAATATTGTAAACTCTTTTTGCGTAAGGCCAAGCCTTTTATGATGCAAAGTTGAAGGTAGGTCATACGGTGGAACTTTGTCGAAACTGGGTCACTCCCAATCATGGCAAAGGCATAAAATGCATTTGGGGGAAAAATGGAGGTTAAAATAAAATGGATATTATAATATGCTAAACATAAGTGCAATTCTGCTTCTTCTTTTTTTTTTCTCGACTTTTCCCGTGTTCAGACGGGGTCGGCGTTTTTCGTCAGTCTCCCAATCAGCCCTGGGTTGTTTGCTGGGGACTGCTGAAATTTGGTTTTCAATTTGGGACAAATTTCAGGCTGGTATCCTCCCTGTTTTAAGTACCCCAGCCAGACATAAGTGCAATTTGATTGGAGTCTTTTGAAAATAGAAACCCATGTGATTTTTCACGCCGAATCGAATGGTGCTACTTCTAAAACTGTCCGATTTACGGTTGAGAAGTTGCGGGTTCGATACTCTCCTGTGTTTTTTTTTTTTTTTCTTTTTTTCTTCTTCTTCTTTAATGCACTCTTACCTGTTGTTATACTCTCAGTCCCTCAAGTGTTATCGATTTTTGGGGGTCTTTATTTTAAATGAAAAAAGTTAGGTCATTTGTGGTTCAGATATAAAATATGCATTTAGAATCATCTACCTATTTGAACCTGCCCTAAGAATAAGTAGATAAAGAAAATGTCCAAAACTTACCATGATTTGTTTGAGGTAGGCCATTTTTGTAGGTATTTTAGAGTTGTTTAAAAATAAATAAATAACACTAAAAAATAATTAAATAAATAAAATAAATACTAAAAAAAGATTTAGTAAATATCAGCTAAACATGTGAGATATTTGGTTATTTTTTGTAGGGATTAAAAAAATGAGAACAGTCACTTGAAAAATCGCGTAGATTTTTGAAAATTTTAGAGGGAAAATATTTTAATAAATAGAGAAAATTTTCTTTCGAATTTGTTGGAGACGGTTTTGGAAAAGCGGTTAAAACAATACTAATGATTTGATAATAAGAATTGGTATAAAGTTTTATACGAGGGAAAATGGTAGGAGATCCGTAAGGGTAGGGGTAGGAACTAGCGAACCGTCAGTTAGGAACTGAATACAAAACCATGTGACTATCTCAAGGTCGTCGGGAATTCTAAACCATTTTTTTTTCTTTAATTATTTTCGATCGACATTTTTTTTTTCTTTTTCAATAATAACCATTTAATTTAATGTGATGAATTTCAATTTATTGTAATTTTAAAAAGATTTAATGATTTTTTTCTCAATAATTATTGTTTTGAATTACTTCCACGTGTAACAGGAAAGTCTCTGTGTCCGGCTACTAATGCTTCCCCTTTTGATCTTGATACAGGGAGTAACTCTGGATCAAAAATTCAAAATGTAGATCTCGAGATTGGTCAAGATCCTGCCTACATTTTTTTCTACAAATTAAACATAAATTATTTATTTATTTCTTAATTTTCTATCATAAATTTTTTATCGTTCCGATCAAAGAGAGAAGGAAGACAGGATAGTAGAAATTGGATCAAAAATTCAAAATGTAGATCTCGAGATTGGTCAAGATCCTGCCTACATTTTTTTCTACAAATTAAACATAAATTATTTATTTCTTAATTTTCTATCATAAATTTCTTATCGTTCCGATCAAAGAGAGAAGGAAGACAGGATAGTAGAAAGCCAGCCATTACGAGAACGTTCAAGTTAAAATCCGTCTTGGTCGGGAATCGAACCCGCGACTTAGCGCTTAGAAGGCAGACACGCTACCAACCAAGCTAACTAGGCTGGCACTAGGGTTCTTTAAAAGGTGGTTTCTGTTGCCTGGTTCCTTTCTGCTTAATGATGTCCAATTCCCTTTAGAAATGATTTAGTGTTTTCCTCTAAAAAAATCTCAGAAGACTGAGAGAAAGCACTGTGATTTTCAACATCAACAATTTTCATTTTTCCGAACCACAAAGTTTGGACAAAGACCATCCAGGAACTTGATGGAAATTAAGGAAGCACCAAACACCAAATATCAGGTGTAAGAGATCCAGCAAAGTAGGTATTTTCCGCGTGTACCAGAAGTTAATTAAGAAGTGACTCATGAATTTGGTTCCTGAATTGATTCGGACCTACCTCAAGAAGAATGTCGAGACTACCTATACCTACCCATGTAGGTAGTAGGTAGAGGTAGCTATACCTATTCAAGTTTTAAACCGGCACTTAACGTGGCAAAGTTAAGCGATTCTGAGCTGATGCCAAGCGCGTGCCATTGGTACCAAGTGATTTACATTCGGAGACAAGTTTATTCTTAGAATCGCCACCCACTAGTGAGTAAGTGTAGGTGGCTTGACAATAAAACCGAGGCAGGGCTCGAACCAGAGACACGGTACTACCTGTGCTTGGTATACCGGTCTTACTATGCAGAAGGTCTCGGATTCAAAATAATAAGTAATGACCTACCTTGATTTCGACCCATCATCATCATACTCTGAAGCTACTAAGAGAGGAGAGCAAAGAGCTTTAGCTCTCAATTCTATGTGGTTTGTTTACGTGCTTGATGCTCTCCGCTCCACTCTAAATAAGACTAGTACGTGACGTGTGGTAGTGTGTTTCTACGCTTTCTACCTTTAGAGATCGCTTTGTTTGTCCGACTACAATGATAAATTCCGTTTCAGTAGATAATGCTGTCAGCACCACTATTTTAGTATTGGGTAATGCTGACAGTACCATGCTGTATAAATGCAGTGGATTTTTTTGTTCATCACTCAAGGCCACATTACACCTGTCATAAGGTTGATTCACCTGAAGCAAACTGGATACAGGGAAGTAGAATCCTCTTTAAGATTCAGACGTGAAAAGATATATTCGCCAATTTGAATAAAGTTAGACGTGCTTTAACCCTCTGGTGTGCACTTGGAATAAATAGGTAAATACTTGATGATGAATTATTTGAAAAATTGAAATTAAGAAATCCAACTACGGACTTTAGGCCCGTTGCATATTGGCAGCGTAGTCGTACGACTTTTAGTAGCACGTAGTCGTACCACTTTTAGTAGCGCGTAGTCGTACGACTTTTAGTAGCACGTAGTCGCCTGGAAAACCAAACCTATGAAAATGATAGAAAGTACTTAAAGTCGCACGACTATATATTACTATTCCAAAGTCGTTCCGTTGGGTGTTCCGCGACTACACTTGATTATTTAAAATTTCACTGTCACATGATTTATGAATCATGTTGGGCAAAATCCCATTTGTCACGAATGGGTTGTTGTTGTTGTTGTTGTTGTTGTTGTTGGCCTTCCTAGACGACAGTACAGTATGCCTGCTAAGTTATGTCCTGGATCAATTTGTCATATTACATACCAAAATGATTATTATAATTCTTGATTTAATTCCTGTATATGAGTAAATTTAATTCCGCAGACAGCTGAGAGAACCACATGAGTTGAATATATTGGTCTTTAACTTCAAGAATCTAGGCTTTGGGTAAAAATATCTACATGAAGTGAAATATGTACATTTATTTAAATAATTCTGTGTGTAGAGGAAAACTTGATTTTTCTTTCAGTAAAACCATGTGAATAGGTTTACCTACCTACATAGATATTTCATTAAAGAAGTTGTAGTTTGATTACATCACAATGATGGGAAAAATACTTCTTCATCAGGTTATTGGCTAAAACTGGTTATACCTACATATGTACATAGATACGAGTATCTATGTATCTCTGAAGACTACTGAAGAGTTTTCCTTAAAAGCGGATCCTAAATTTACTGAGGAAATTTCCTTTGTGTTGAACATTTTGCAAATTTCGTCAAAATTGCACAAACTTCCCTTCCCTACACCTCGTCTTAGCGGTAGTGCTCATCACTAGATGATACCTAGGTAGCTATAGGTACCTTTATTACCTAGGTGCATGTACCTCTTTTCGTGGTTAAAATAGGTACACATTTATCTATATTTACTCCATTTACTGTCAAGGTTTAACCTGGTGTGGTTTCTGTGGTTATTAGCTCGTCAGGTGATGCTATCTACATATGTATCTCTGAAGACTACTGAAGAGTTTTCCTTAAAAGCGGATCCTAAATTTACTGAGGAAATTTCCTTTGTGTTGAAAATTTTTCGAATTTCGTCAAAATTGCACAAACTTCCCTTCCCTTCACCTCGTCTTAGCGGTAGTGCTCATCACCTAGGTAGCTATAGGTACCTTTATTGGTGTTGTTGTTGTTGTTGTAGCAGAACCCAGTTCTCAGGTCTCCTCGTCGTTCTCGTCTTCCCCATCGTCCAATTTCAGGAACAAAGCAACATCTTTGGGTTTGAATGGGTTAAATTTTTGTGCTTAATTTTTATCACTATCTTTTTTATTCCTGTGAGGTACGTTCCTATAAATTACCTATGTACAAATTACTTTTCAATCTGACTATACCTAATACTTATACCTTCCTAGCTTACTCCATATCGTTAACTTCCGTTTTGACCTATGAACATGTTTAAATTAGGTGGGTATCTACCTAAATAAACAAACAGGTAGCTAACCAGCTAAAATAAATGTTTTTTTTTTTTTATTTGTATTTATTAAAAATAAACACTTGATTATTTAAAATTTCACTGTCACATGATTTATGAATTGTGCTAGGCAAAATCCCATTTGTCATGAATGGGTTAAATTTTTGTGCTTCATTTTTATCACCATCTTTTTTATTCCTCTGAGGTAGGTTCCTACTTACCAATGTACAAATTACCTTATATCTTACTTGATATCGTTAACTTCCGTTTTGACCTATGAACATGTTTAAATTAGGTAGGTATCTACCTAAATAAACAAACAGGTAGCTAACTAGCTAAAATATGTTGTTGTTTTTGTTATTTGTTTTGTTTTATCCGGATATGTATTGATAATTTGATACTATCAAATTGATAGCTATCGAATAGGTGGGTGTATAGTAAATAGTAACAGACCAACAATACTTGTACCTAAAGATCAAGTATGGGTTGTATAAAGATTCTGAGCTATTTTTTACTTTCTATTATTTTTTTACCAACTTGTTCGTATCAATTCTTGTTGTTTGTTGTTGTTTAAGTTTGTTTGCTTCCGTTTCCTATATTAGAACATTAGGAAAGGTGCAATATATGTAAACCAATACCAACAATGTATATTTATCTGTACCTATAAGTAACACAAATGATCTCCAGATTTTTGTAGATCTAATACTGGATAATTTTAATATTCAACAAACTTAAATCCAGAGAAAAAACTGCCAAGATGATCGCCAACCTTTGTTTGTAGAGGACGCGCGGCGTAACAAGAAGAAGAATGGTAGGTAGTAGGTAGTTGTGAGTCTGATAAGTGCCTACCACAAGTAAAGATTCTAGAGAACAAGCTAGACTACTTAACTAGACCAATAAGTCCGCTAACCAGCCAGCAATAAAACAAGGATTGTAAAAAACTGCAAATTTTGTAAGTTATCAACCGCCCGGGTCGGATTTTATTCTAAACAGATAAGGTTTGTCCTCGGAAAGGCTCGCTTTCTCCTATGATGTCTCTCTCTCTCCCTCTCTCTCTCTCTCTCACACACACACACTCTCTCTCTCTCTATCTCTCCCCTGTTTCAGGACGATAAGACCTTTGTTGTTCCAGTTCCTTCTATCAAAACTCTGACCAACCTCAGTGGTGCAGTGGTTAGCGTGGTGGACTTCGGATCTGGAGGTTGGTGGTTCGAGTCCAAGTCAAGTCAAAAAATTTAGCGTAGTGCATTAAGCGGGGAACGACATATTTTGTGACAAGCATTTATGCTTGACACAATTAGAATTCCTTTTTTATCAAAACTCTGGAAGAAAAACTTTGAGCTCAGTTTCCATAATCGGAAACCGAGCTAAAAAGTTGAACTGGAGAGAAAGAAACTTAAGGGACCGGCACTTAACGGCGTGGTGGACTTCGGATCTGGAGGTTGGTGGTTCGAGTCCAAGTCAAGTCAAAAAAATTAGCGTAGTGCATTAAGCGGGGAACGACATTTGTGACAAGCATTTATGCTTAACACAATTAGAATTCCTTTTTTTATCAAAACTCTGGAAGAAAAACTTTGAGCTCAGTTTCCGTAATCGGAAACCGAGCTAAAAAGTTGAACTGGAGAGAAAGAAACTTAGGGACCGGCACTTACGTGGCAAAGTTAAGCGATTCTGAGCTGATGCCAAGCGCGTGCCATTGGTACCAAGTGATTTACATTCGGAGACAAGTTTATTCTTAGAATCGCCACCCACTAGTGAGTGTAAAGTGTAGGTGGCTTGACAAGAAAGAAAACCGAGGCAGGGCTCGAACCAGAGACACGGTACTACCTGTGCTTGGTACCGGTCTTACTATGCAGAAGGTCTGGGATTCGAAATAATAATCTAGGTACTTTGATTTCGACCCATCATCATCATACTCTGAAGCTACTAAGAGAGGAGAGCATAGAGCTTTTGCTCTCAGTTCTAGGTATGTGGTTTGTTTACGTGCTTGATGCTCTCCGCTCCACTCTAAATAAGACTAGGTCTTGCCACTCTTTTCATTCAATACAATAGATTCATCGCATCACTCTTCAAAAAGCAAAGAACGAAGCTCGTATTGTTTTCTGGATATCTTGGAAATATTGCGCTTCCTCTGTCACTGGTCATCCTCTGTAGTTGTCTTTCCTTCTACCTTTCCATCCAATATGTTACTTATGATATCGGCCCTGGAACGATTAATTCTTTTAATTTATAGCCTTCCTAGACGACAGTACAGTATGCCTGCTAAGTTATGTCCTGGATCAATTTGTCATATTACATACCAAAATGATTATTATAATTCTTGATTTAATTCCTGTATATGAGTAAATTTAATTCCGCAGACAGCTGAGAGAACCACATCAGTTGAAAATATTGGTCTTCAAGAATCTAGGCTTTGGGTAAAAATATCTACATGAAATGAAATATAAATTGATTTAAATGATTATCTGTGTAGAGGAAAACTTGATTTTTCTTTCAGTAAAACCATGTGAATAGGTTTACCTACCTACATAGATATTTCATTAAAGAAGTTGTAGAATAGATAATGAAGTTGTAGTTTGATTACATCACAATGATGGGAAAAATACTTCTTCATCAGGTTATTGGCTAAAACTGGTTATACCTACATATGTACATAGATACGAGTATCTATGTATCTCTGAAGACTACTGAAGAGTTTTCCTTAAAAGCGGATCCTAAATTTACTGAGGAAATTTCCTTTGTGTTGAACATTTTGCAAATTTCGTCAAAATTGCACAAACTTCCCTTCCCTACACCTCGTCTTAGCGGTAGTGCTCATCACTAGATGATACCTAGGTAGCTATAGGTACCTTTATTACCTAGGTGCATGTACCTATTTTCGTGGTTAAAATAGGTACACATTTATCTATATTTACTCCATTTACTGTCAAGGTTTAAGCTAGTGTGGTTTCTGTGGTTATTAGCTCGTCAGGTGATGTTATTCAACAAGGCAGGTACTCGGAGTAAGTAATAGACCGATCTAGTTTTTACGTCCATCAAGTGCACAGCCAATTGGCTGAATCTGGATGAGAAGTATCATACCAAATATGTTCGTAGGACAGGTGCTGCTGGCCCTTTTGGGGTATACTCAACCCCTCGAGAACAGATTCGTAAAAGCTTAACACATCCTTTAGGGCTGTTCGTCCCTACACCTGAGCCTCGGAGTGGGTTTTTTGTGTAGGCCAACTGAGGATCTGCTTGAAATCTCAGCGAAAATGTCCCTAGAGGCAGAAAAGCCTGATGACCTTTGTTAGTTAGGGCTGCCCAGTGCCCAAGTACCCAAGTGTCCCAAGTACAGTTACATCAATGACATACAACCATATTTATGAAGAAAATACTGGCTTTCAAGTCTCAAGTGCATTAGCTCCAAACATCTGATTGGCCAAAATTGTCTTCAGCCTGACTTAAGAGTGAGAATTTTTGATCATAAGGTTATAGTGAAAATTGGAAAGTAAACGTATCGATCGTCATTGGCGGAACTGCTAGCATTCCAATGGATTGTCACCGAATTCCTTAATCCAACCAGACCGCGTTGAATCCTTCGCGACATCCTATGATCCTAATGAAGGGAAATGTTGATCTATCGTTCTACAATCGTACACTTTGCATTCCATTCCATCGTGTTGTTTAAGTTTGTTTGCTTCCGTTTCCTATATTAGAACATTAGGAAAGGTGCAATATATGTAAACCAATACCAACAATGTATATTTGTACCTATAAGTAACACAAATGATCTCCAGATTTTTTTTTGTAGATCTAATACTGGATAATTTTAATATTCAACAAACTTAAATCCAGAGAAGAAACTGCCAAGATGATCGCCAACCTTTGTTTGGAGAGGACGCGCGGCGTAACAAGAAGAAGAATGGTAGGTAGTAGGTAGTTGTGAGTCTGATAAGTGCCTACCACAAGTAAAGATTCTAGAGAACAAGCTAGACTACTAGACCAATAAGTCCGCTAACCAGCCAGCAATAAAACAAGGATTGTAAAAAAACTGCAAATTTTGTAATTATCGGTGAAAAATCGCCAGGAATTCGACACACATTCCTGAGAGGAAATTTCGAAGATGTCCTTCCCATATTTTCACCTCACCAAACTGGTATAGTGGTAATTGGCTGGCGCCCACCTATACCAATGACTCATGAACCATGATGAACCTATTTACTTAAGTTCTTCCTTGAGGTTGCTAATTGACGTGAGATGTATAAACCATGATGTTCATGAGGATATCTAAATTACTCGTACCTAAACCTAATAGGTACAAGCCTTACCCATGTATAAAATTCATAGGTTTTCTAGTGATTAGTCTACTGAGCATAAGTAATAGGTACAGCATAGTGTTATTCTTATTGAACTAGGTACCTACCTTAAAATGTACAAGTATATGTATACTTAGTTACTTATATCTATATTCCTAGCTACACTAACTCAATTCTTAACCTAAAAGACCTAAAGTACCAGATACCTAGTTGTAAATTTGATATTTGTACGTTTTTCCGGACAGAAGTTGATAAGTACTTCATTTCGAAGTGATGATGATACCTAATGGTACCTACTTAGGGTTTCCTGAAATATGGTGATGATCTGTTAAGCATCGTCATGTTTTGTAACTAATTAATCATTATGTTCTATGAAATTTCCTCACGACTTTGTATAAGCTGAATCAATTTCATATTTCATCAACTCATCACTCCTCACGTGGTTATGGGAGGACAAGTATTAGCTCTCCTCTGAGTTTGAGGGCAAGAGTTCATAAGTTTATTCATGGTAAAGCAGAGAGCCCTTTTACAATTTTTCTGGTAACATCTTTCCGATGGAGTCCCAGATGATCATGTTGCAAGTAGATAGCTACTAATGTTGCTTAACTCTAGTGTTCCGTCGAGTCGGACACTGGTAAATTTAAAGCATCGTTTTCAATATCGATCGACGTCGCCAAGTTCACGCTATAAAAGTATATTTTTTCCCCAACCCCCCGAATTCCTTTGGTTTTACGTACTTTATATGGGTTCCAGTCGATCGACTGTACCGTAAACTCACCTTAACGTTGCAAGACATACTTTGCTTATCAATTTGCGGTTTTCCTACTCCTAATCCTCATTAGCAGATTTGGATATTCGGATTATCACCAAATTCCGCATTCCATAGTCGAAACAAAACCAGCATGGATCCTCTATCAAAACATCAGTTTCCTCAATAAACAAGCCAGTTAAATAAACTCAATGAACAAACCAGTAAAACAATAAACAAAGAAATATACCAGTCAAACAAATAAATAAATTTATTTATTTGTTTGTATATTTATATACTCACTCATCGGTATTTATAATTATCATTAATTACCCAAACCGGTACCCATTAACAAATTAACACGTCTGCGTGATGACTTGATGAACCTTCACAACTGTACAAGTTCAATGGTATTGACGTTAAGCCCATTAAAAAAACGCAACTACACTTAATAATAGTTAATTGACAAAACTGCAAAATAGCTATGGCAATTAAACTGATGTTAAAAATAAATTGATTCTTACTATTTTTAGGCACCTACCAAATTATTTATTAGTTTGGTTTACCTAATTGTAGTAATTGAGTGTGGTATATTTGTCCTAATAATCTATGGCAATTAAACTGATGTTAAAAATAAATTGATTCTTACTATTTTTAGGCACCTACCAAATTATTTATTAGTTTGGTTTACCTAAATTGTAGTAATTGAGTGTGGTATATTTGTCCTAATTAATTGGAATAACATGTGTTTTCAGGTTGTAGCTTTTGGCTGACATCTGGCTGGACATCAACTATCATGTTTACATTGTTTGCCTATAGGTATTGCTTAGCTTAGAACTTAGATGTCTCTAGCTTTAGTTCACGATGAATCATAGGTAATTGGTAATTGGATTATTTTTATTGAGCTGTTGGATTATTTTTAAAAAGTTATTTAAGTTATTTATTAATTGTGACCTATGAAGTCATTAAAATACTATTTTGACAGATCAATAATGACAGTTGACAGATTCTTGAAGACTAGGAGTGTCTCTGTTAAGCACCTAGATATACCTACTAGCTATACCTAATATGAGCAGAAAATGTAATAAACTAATACCTACCTATGTTTAGTAATGAGTAATACTAGTAGTGATATTAGTAGTAATACTTTTAGTAATAAGTAATTTCCGAAGACAGGATAGGAGAAAGCCAGCCGTTCCGAGAACGAACAGTATACCATCAGGATAAAATCCGCCCCGGGCGGGAATCGAACCCGCATAGCTTGTCTCTGAAAGGAGGATAAAATCGCCGGCTCGGTCATCATGGAAACCTCAGCAGTTATATACAGTGACGGTGAACACTCCCTATCAAACATTAAGAAATTGATATGATCATTTCAAGAAATCATGAGACAAAGGCATTATCCACTACTGTGACCAGTCTAACCTCTAACTACCCTTTGTTGATGAAGACACTCCTTTCCAAGAATAGCGTCTGCACTCCGCACTCTACCACAAAGTCACTCCTCCACAGAAGATGATTTACATTCCTTTACAGCAAAGCTCTCTCTCTACTTTCTATTAATAACTCTACAATCCCCTGTAATAAGGTCATTGTAAGGTATTATGAGTACATTTTATGAATACCTATGTATGCAGTCCCATGTCCCATGTATGAGGGTGGAAATATAAATATGGATGTAGACCCATTGCCCCATACGATCTAGAGAACATTGGATCTCGCATTCCTGAAGCTCGATGTCCATTGTCACACCCTACCGGTATTTTCTTTTGTCTCTATCGAGCTTCAGTTAACCAGCCCAGCCTATAGCGTTAGCCAGCCCAGCCTAGCCCAAGCCTTAGCCAGCCTAGCCCAAGCCTGGCTAGCCTAGTTTGCTTGGAGGGTAGCATGTCTGCCTTGTAAGCGCTAGGTCGCGGGTTCCGCCCGGGTCGGATTTTATTCTAAACAGATAAGGTTTGTCCTCGGAAAGGCTCGCTTTCTCCTATGATGTCTCTCTCTCTCTCTCTCTCTCTCTCACACACACACTCTCTCTCTCTCTCTATCTCTCCCCCGTTTCAGGACGAAAAGACCTCTGTTGTTCCAGTTCCTTCTATCAAAACTCTTTTTTTTTTTTTTTTTTTTTTTTGTATTTATATTGTATATTTACCTATTTGTAAAATGTAAATTTATATGTAATAAAAATAAAGTAGGTATAACAGATAAAGATATGTAAGAGAAAAAGGAAAAGAAAGAAATACCCAAAGACTTGTGTATAGAGAGAAAACTAATTTTCTCCGGAAAGAAAGAAGAAAAACATCAGGAAAATGAGAAAAGCATAGGAGAGCGTGAAAAGGGAAAAAAAAATTCTCGTGGAAAGATTAATCACAAGAGAGCCTCCGTCTAATTACCAGAGTTCAATTTATTCCCATTAACCTTATTTAGGATTAATACGTTATTTAGGGTATTATTTACTCTTATATTGTTCTTCAGGGTCTAATAATGAGAGAAAAATAAAAGTTCACAAAGTTCAATTTACCTCTTTTTAAAGGTATGTAGGTGTATATTCATTTTGATGTGGAAAAAATAATTCTCGTGGAAAGATTAATCACAAGAGAGCCTCGGTCTAATTACCAGAGTTCAATTTATTCCCATTAACCTTATTTATGGTTAATACGTTATTTAGGGTATTATTTACTCTTATATTGTTCTTCAGGGTCTAATAATGAGAGAGAAATAAAAGTTCACAAAGTTCAATTTACCTCTTTTTAAAGGTATGTAGGTGTATATTCATTTTGATTTGTAGGTACATCAAATTACGTACTTGCTAAAAACTCATTTTCATCTCAGCTGTGACTTGGGTAGTTCTCAATAAAAAACGCAATCAATGACGTTCAAATCACAGTAGCCCATTTCGTGGTTATCGAGAAAATACAAAAAGATAAGAACAAAAATAGAAAGAAGAAGAAGAAGAAGAAGAAGAAGAAGAAGAAGAAGAAGAAGAAGAAGAAGAAGAAGAATAAGAAGAAGAAGAAGAAGAAGAAGAATATACCTACTAATAAAGATCGGCAAAAAATGCATGTAATACGGGAGGAGGGAAAAAAAAATTCTCCAAATGAGAATAAAATCTTTTCACGGACATAAAATCTAAGCTTTTGTTAACAGATAAGACTGGGAGCTTTTGAAAAGCCAAGGCAGCTCTCAAGTACCTTTTTTTCCCTTTCATGGGAGGTAATTAACAGGATAATGTCTGGAAAAACCCCTAATTTTAATCAACGTCTTATTTTTTTTTTATTAGAATCTTATACCCTCTGCTCTCGCTGTTATTGTGTGAAATTGTAAGCATTTTTTCTCTCTCCCTTTCTCTTCTTCTTCTTCTTCTTCTTCTTCTTCTTCTTCTTCTTCTTCTTCTTCTCCTCATCCTCCTCCTTCTTCCATATCTTTCTTCCCCCTTTTCGAGACTTGGGTAAAAGTAATTTGCTTTATCTGGCGAACCTGTACTTTAACAACAAATACACAGTACACACACAAAGCTTTTCTTATTAGCCTGAAAAATTCGTCGGCGCGTCATGACTTCAAAATAATTCAAATGCTGGAAAGATTGATGAATAGACCAAACCTCTGTCTAGGTAGAAATAAATGATCATTAGAATCACCGAAAACAAAATGGTTCCCCGGCTATACTCGTCTGCAGTCTGCAGCTTTTCCAAGAAGAACTCACCATTATAATCGTAAGATACCTACATTATTCTATGAAACATAGGTGCCTAAATTATACCTAAACATTAGCCAGAACATGACTGTTCCAATCCTGATCCTAAAATCAAAACAAAAAACCACCCAGAGCACAAAATTTATGGCAACTTCCGACCGTTTTCATCTTCGGGAAGTTGTTACTAGTCTCCCAGGCTACACTAGCAAGTTCCTAAGGTAGTATAGAATTGTGTATCAAGGTCGGCGCGTAATCATAACAAGGAAGCTAAAAACAACAATCTAAGAAGCTAAATCGTATTACAAGAAGTAATAAGATCGCTCATTAGTGTTACAGGTATTAATTAAATCTGCGGAGCGGGTAGATTTTCCATTTGTTTCAGGTATTTTCAGACTTTCAGGTATTCGGAAGGAAATATTGTCTACGTGTGGGAAAATGTCTTGGTAAAGCATATGCATACAGGAACTAGATCTGACTATTCTTGTACAGGAAATGTAGGTGGATCAAACTCTTCATCGCTAGCCTAGTTGGCTCGGTAGGTAGCGCGTTTGCCTTGTAAGCGCTAGTTCGATTCCCGATCAGGGCGGATTTTTACGTGGCGGACTTTAAAGGGACTTTTCAGTCTCAGATCAATCAAAAGGTCTTGTATAAGTAGTTAATGTAGGTATATCTACAACAAATTATTATACACATTTCATTGTATATGCATTCTATTATAATACTATTCTGTCTGTAGTATCTAATCAGCCCTCACCACCTCGACATAACTCACATAGTCTCACGACAGCTATTGAACTTGCTGTACATACTGAGGTACACACACACCGAGGTATATATATTGAACTTGCTCTGCAACATACTGAGGTATTGAACTTGCTATTCAACATACACAGAATACACACATCTCGGTCCCATTATTCAAATCACACGGAAATGATCCCATAACACATAATGGCTTGTACAATAGTGCATGGTTTATTGGCAGAAACTATATTGGGTACATTTTCTTCATTCTGGTTACGATCAAGGCCGAGAGGTAAGTCATTGTAGAGCGTTAGAGCGCCTTTCGTTACCATCCTATGGGTTGAAGCTGCCTCGGATGATGCTAGGATCTTGTCTCGTGATGAAAAAATCTAACCACTTGGGTCCCTGATGTCAACAAAAAGCTACTTACGACTATGTACTACTATATTCAGGTCAAATTCTCAAACAATGTTGAAGATAGGTACAACACCATACCTCAGTTGGAATTGAAGTATTGAACTCATACCATTATTATTTACCTATCTTAGTAAAGGAATTTCCTGTCTTCCTTCTCTCTTCGATTTCGGGACGATAAGACCATAGCAGTTACAGTTCCCTCTGTCAAACCTCTTAAAAAAAATCAGCTCGGGAAGAACCATCTGTCTTCCTTCTCTCTTCGATTTCGGGACGATAAGACCATAGCAGTTACAGTTCCCTCTGTCAAACCTCTTAAAAAAAATAATAATTTACCTGGTCTATGAAGGATTTATACTCTCCTAGATCTGAATCCATGATATCTTCCAGTTTCGGGATTTTTTCGGTACGACTGCGACAACTCATGTTACAGTTCCCTCTATCAAACTTTAAAATTTGCAAGTTTCACTGAGACTTATATCTTCCAGTCTAGATCGTATATATTTGGAGGTGACCTCATCTAGATCCACACTCATTATGATCTCCTTGAGGGTACTCCGAATTATCTTCTCCGTTTCATCACGCTGACTAGGTCTGGGGAGAGAGAAACAAATTCAATTACAATGCTGTTGATGTTGTAGCTTCAGCTATTTCGGAACGCTACTTTTGATGACTCGTCGGTCGAAAAATTCTCAAGCTAAAAGGAACAGACTGTAAATGTGTAAACACATACCCATTATAGTCTTTTATGTACTTACTCAGAGATTTACATACCAGTAGTCCCTCAGGCCGCAATCCAATTTGTCTAGTAGATAAATTTATCAGATACCTACCGGCCTACGTGTACGTTTGCACGTATTGTATATTTATTTGTCTTTTCCGTGACTTGACATCAACCTCAGTGGTGTTAAGTGGTTAGCCCGGCGGATTTCGGATCTGGAGGATGGTGGTTCGAGTTCGAGATCTGGAGAGAAAGTTGCACGATGAGAGGAGGGAAACACGTCTGACCCCCGACCGGCCAATTTCGGAAATAAGGGTGTTTGAAAAATGATCAGAAGATCGAAAGTATTCAAAAGGATAAGGCGATGGGCACAGGCCGCGGCCGGAGAGGAAAAAATGTCTACACAAAGTGGCTAATTTTACTAATGAACATTTATTTTGTTACTCATAAAGTATTATTTTCAAACAACGAAAATGTTATTTAAATGCGCCCAAATTGGCCGAAGAATGAATTAATAAAAGATTTTCTCCGGAAAATTCAAGAGGGCAGTTGAAGAATACATGTATTTTCAGACTTTCAGGTATTCGGAAGGAAATATTGTCTACGTGGGAAAATGTCTTGGTGAAGCATATGCATATAGGAACTAGATCTGCATATTCTTGTACAGGAAATGTAGGTGGATCAAACTCTTCATCGCTAGCCTAGTTAGCTGGGTAGGTAGCGCGTTTGCCTTGTAAGCGCTAGTTCGATTCCCGATCGGGGTGGATTTTTACGTGGCGGACTTTAAAGGGACTATTCAGTCTCAGATCAATCAAAAGGTCTTGTGTATGTAGTTAATGTAAGTATATCTACAACAAATTATCATACACTTTTCATTGTATGCATTCTGTTAAAATACTATTCTGTCTGTAGTATCTAATCAGCCCTCAGCACCTCAACATAACTCACATAGTCTCACGACAGCTATTGAACTTGCTCAACATACTGAGGTACTGTCGAATATATATATTCCAAATGATATGTTCACTATTGGATTTATAAGGACTGTGGTTCTAATCCCATTTTTTTTTTTTCTTTTTCTTTTTTTTTTCAAGTCAAAGGAGGTAGGGTGCAAGGCAATCAATTCTTTCTCTTATGTTCTTGTTGGAGCACACTGTATGTTACTTAAAGTAGGCAGATGTATATTATCTACATATTGCTATTTCAGTATAACTCAGTCACCACTTGAGATAGCCTTACTGAAATTCAATTCATTCTGGACTTGAGAACGTAATTTTTTGGCCTTTTTTCTGCTCACCCACATTGAGATTTCAGGGAAACACTGTGCACGGGTCTTGAGCAGTGATTTCCATAGTGTTTCGAAGGCTGCAACTAATTTTGTGGTCAAAATCGGAGACATTGTTGAGAATAAAATTTCATACATCAGCCGGGATTGAACCTACGCCCTCCTGATTACCAGGCAACTCAATTAAGTTCTGATTACCTAGGGGTTTGTTAAGTTTCGATGAAATCGACACTAAAAGTTTTCAACATCTAATGGGATTTTACTAATCATTCTCCTGGCTCTATTGGGCCTTTAGAGAGCCGTTTCCTGAGTGAGTTCACACTTCACTGAACGACCAATTTTAGAAATGTTGCGCCCAAATTGGCCGAAGAATGAATTAATAAAAGATTTTCTCCGGAAAATTCAAGAGGGCAGTTGAAGAATACATTTGAATAAAAACAGAGTGACCTAAAGATATTGATGCTCCCCCTCCTACCACTCAGCTTTTGTAATAACACTACTGTATATTCATTACAGAGCTTTATAAACAGGGTGTATCAACCTGCAGTTCATTTGTGGTAAAGCTGAGGGCCCCAGCTGATTTGAAGTTTACTTTTCGGTGATTAAAGCCAAAATGTAGACAAGGGAAACTTCAGATTTTAAGTCGAATATATTCCAAATGATGTCTTCACTCGCTATTGGATTTATAAGGACTGTGGTTCTAATCCCATTTTTTTTTCAAGTCAAAGGAGGTAGGGTGCAAGGAAATCAATTCTTTCCCTTATGTTCTTGTTGGAGCACACTGTATGTTACTAAGTATAGGCAGATGTAAGATATTGATGCTCCCCCTCCTACCACTCAGCTTTTGTAATAACACTACTGTATATTCATTACAGAGCTTTATAAACAGGGTCTATCAGCCTGCAGTTCATTTGTGGTGAAGCTGAGGGCCCCAGCTGATTTGAAGTTTATTTTTCGGTGATTAAAGGCAATGTAGACAAGGGAAACTTTAGATTTTATGTCGAATATATTCCAAATGATGTGTTCACTCGCTATTGGATTTATAAGGACTGTGGTTCTAATCCCACTTTTTTTTTTTTTTTTTCTTCTTCTTCTTTTTTTCAGAGATATTGATGCTCCCCCTCCTACCACTCAGCTTTTGTAATAACACTACTGTATATTCATTACAGAGCTTTATAAACAGGGTCTATCAACCTGCAGTTCATTTATGGTGAAGCTGAGGGCCCCAGCTGATTTGAAGTTTATTTTTCGGTGATTAAAGCCAATGTAGACAAGGGAAACTTTAGAT
Source organism: Diaphorina citri (assembly GCF_000475195.1). Taxonomy (NCBI): domain Eukaryota; kingdom Metazoa; phylum Arthropoda; class Insecta; order Hemiptera; family Psyllidae; genus Diaphorina; species Diaphorina citri. Next base: position 116,724 of record NW_007377812.1, on the reverse strand, counting down.
TTTATGTCGAATATATTCCAAATGATGTGTGGATTCAAGAGCTATTGGATTTATAAGGACTGTGGTTCTAATCCCACTTTTTTCTTCTTCTTCTTCTTCTTCTTCTTCTTCTTTTTTTTTCAAGTCAAAGGAGGTAGGGTGCAAGGAAATCAATTCTTTCTCTTATGTTCTTGTTGGAGCACACTGTACGTTACTAAGTAGGCAGATGTAGGTATATTATCTACATATTGCTATTTCAGTATAACTCAGTCACCACTTGAGATAGCCTTACTGAAATTCAATTCATTCTGGACTTGAGAACGTAATTTTTTGGCCTTTTTTCTGCTCACCCACATTGAGATTTCAAGGAAACACTGTGCACGAGTCTTGAGCAGTGATTTCCATAGTGTTTCGAAGGCTGCAACTAATTTTGTGGTCAAAGTCTGAGAAACCGTTGAGAATAAATTAATAAAATTCCATACATCGGCCGGGATTGAACCCACGCCCTCCTGATTACCAGGCGACTCAAAGTTCTGATTCCTGAGGGGTTTGTTCGATGAAATGAACACTAAAAAGTTTTCAACACCTAATGGGATTTTACTAATCATTCTCCTGGCTCTATTGGGCCTTTAGAGAGCCGTTTCCTGAATGAGTTCACAATTCACTAAACGACCAATTTTAGAAAAATGTGGCCCATTATCCCCTGGTCAATTTATGTGAGAATTCAACACTAATGGGAAATGGCCGGCCGGGGCCACAAGCAGAGTTCAAAGTCAGTTTTCAACGTTTGGACTAAGTAATCTGATTGGTTGATTTAAAAATATTTGGCCAATCAGATTAGTTACTTACTTACTTACTTACTTACTCCGGAGTGGTCCGGAGTCTTCCCACACCAGCCTTCTCCATTCTAATCTGTCCTGGGCGATGTTCTGCCAATCTTGTCGGATTCCAATGGATTCAAGAGATTCTCTGATACCACCTTCCCATGTGCTTCTTGGGCGAATCAGATCGCCAAACAAAATTGAACGGAAAACTCTTTGGTCCCGGACATAAGCAATGTGCTGTCATTAAGACTCCATTCAAGTCTTTATCTCGTTGAGATACTTCCAAGTTTTCAAAGAAGACTCTGCGTATGTTATTTCTCTTCTCTCTTCGATTTCGGGACGATAAGACCATAGCAGTTACAGTTCCCTCTGTCAAACCTCTTAAAAAAAAAAAGCCTCAGAGTGGACATTTTGTATATGGAGTTAAGCTACTGATATAACGTACGATAAATCGTAAGGCCAACAATTATCCAACCATCGACGTTGTTAGGATATAAACCCAATCTGATGGCGGTATTTTTATAAGAGTCTGATAGAGGGAATTGTAACAGAGGAGGTCTTATCATTCCGAAATCTAAGGGAGAAGAATAACAGGATAGGAGAAAGCCAGCCGTTCCAAGAACAAACCTTATCTGTTTCAAAATAAAGATGGTTTGATAGAAGGGACTGTAACTGCTGAGGTCTTACCGTCCCGAAAGCGACGAAAGAAGAAGACAGGACAGGAGAAAGGCAGTCGTTCCGAGAACGAACGGCAAGCGGTGCTTCGGGTGCTTCCCTTAGCTTTCGTGGTAGATTTGCCACTGGTTGAAAAGTTTCTGGCAGTCGTTCCGAGAACGAACGGCAAGCGGTGCTTCGGGTGCTTCCCTTAGCTTTCATGGTAGATTTGCCACTGGTTGAAAAGTTTCCGAAAAGGTCGCCAACCAAAGGGTCATTTTTACGAAATCAAAAGCCAATGAGATTTTCCCGAGACGATAACATTGAGGATAATAGCATTTCACGTAAAAAGCTTACCAATGTCCTTTCCCAAAGAAGGGCTACTTTCTTTCATGTCCCTTTTATAGGGGAACCAAGGGCTAAGAAAGTAAGAACATTAATTTCTATGCTAGGTTTTTACGAAATCAAAAGCCAATGAGATTTTCCCGAGACGATAACATTGAGGATAATAGCATTTCACGTAAAAAGCTTACCAATGTCCCTTCCCAAAGAAGGGCTACTTTCTTTTTTGTCCCTTTTATAGGGGAACCAAGGGCTAAGAAAGTATGAACATTAATTTCTATGCTCGTTTATTTTATGTGGTTTTCTTTAAGCATAAGCAGGAGAAAACATGAGAATCTGAGCTACCTGTTCAGAAACTTTGGGGCAAGAGTAAAAACAAATTACATCAAAAAAAATAAAAATAAAATAAATAAATAAAACAAATTAGGTACGGCAAAAAGTAAAAACAGATGTACATATGTACATTAATTGAAATTTCAATATTAATGATCCAATGAAAATCTTTGTAATTATGTCACATCCACTGATTAAGCTTTACTGGGACACGTTATGAAGTACCTACATATTATGTAAATATGATGCTACGTTCTAGTTCTAAGTTGTGTCACTTGCAAGTTTTTATTTGACTAATCACCTCCAAATTTCAGCTACTCTTCTTTCTTTTAGCTAAATCCCCTTTAGGGGTGAGCTATTATTTCTATCGAAAGTCACAACTTTGGATCGGGGTTGTGTTTTTGGGTCACTAGGAAGCTATTCGCTATGAAAACTCATTGTGATATTTATTTGGTGTTACGTTGACTGAAAACAAAGCAAACAGAACACGGTACTTGTATTACCTGGGTTATTTGATAAACCTCCTCTTGTCCCCCTGAACCTCCTCCCCTGTAACCTAGCCTGGGTTATAACCCCAGGGCCGTGGAGAACAATTTCGGGTCCAAGAAGAATAGAAGAGAGTACTGCCAGAAATTTAACAGAAAATTCCCTTTACTCCCTTAGTCTAAACAAGGTCTTATGTATTTGGAACAAACAGATAAAGAAGAAATTTATTAAAGAGTGACGGTTTTCCTTTTTTTTTCTCTCTCTCTCGATTTGAAATTTCAGACCCCTCCAGAAAACCCAGTCCCAATAAGATTCTTACTTCTACTCCTCCTCTCAAAAGTCCTGAATAAGTTGAATGGCGTATAACATCTCTAGTAACGCTGTCAAACTTTATAGCGCTACCCTGCCCCTTAATATTGGATAACCTCCCCCCCTTTTTTGCTGTCCCCTGGTCCTTCACTCTTTTAACCGAGCCTGGATTAATATGATAACCCTCTACTATCCTGAATGCCATATCTATTAGATTAGTACACATACACAGTGGGTTTGGAATTTTCATACACTATAGAGGGGGGTAGTCAGGTCTGATTTTAATAGGTGCTCTGGGGTTGAACCAAGTGCAGTCGGTGATTTCTTGAGAAGTAATATTTCGCGTTCATCTAATGATAAGCCGACATTAATATGATAACCCTCTACTATCCTGAATGCCATATCTATTAGATTAGTGTACATACACAGTGGGTTTGGAATTTTCATACACTATAGAGGGGGGTAGTCAGGTCTGATTTTAAGAGGTGCTCTGGGGTTGAACCAAGTGCAGTCGGTGATTTCTTGAGAAGTAATAGTTCGCGTTCATCTAATGATGAGCTGACTGAAAAGGAGCAATTTTATTTATCCCTCAGAAAGGATACTTTACCTCGTAAATTATAAGTTGGTCCATCTAATTAGGACTATAGACTGAATTGAAACAGGTGTATAATGTTTGATTTCTCTAGCTACAATCAACCGTAGAAAAGTAGTGTAACTCGGTGGTTAACTCGGTGAATCTTGAGGTTGGTGGTTCGAGTTCAAGACAAGTCATAAAATTTGCCACTCATGTTTCAGAAACATTATCCCAATATTTTTTTGAATGGGTACCAATCTACCAATACTCCATCACTCCCAGTAGTTAACTCCCTCCCCTTCTCCTGCTTACAATGTTTATTTTATGTGGTTTTCTTTAAACATAAGCAGGAGAAAACATGAGAATCTGAGCTCCTGTTCAGAAACTTTGGGGCAAGAGTAAAAACAAATTACATCAAAAAGTGAAACAAATCAGGTACAGCAAAAAGTAAAAACAGATGTACATAATGTAGGTACATTAATAAAAATGCTCGGGAACTCAAAGTTTCAAAGGCCTCTGAATATAACCTGTGAGGAAAACCTACGCAGGACTTTGTTTTTGTTGTTTTCCAATCATGCAGGTTGCATACCTAATATGCATTACACATTTTATGTGAACCCACAGATATGCAACGTAATGGACAGCCCACATTATGTTTGTGTACTATGAGATGAAATTTAATTATGCCGGGCCTTTATCCTAGCATACCTGGTTAGGTTTATGCCTAAGATAAAATACCTTTGTCATCCCTGTACATTAATTGAAATTTCAACGTTATTAATCCAATGAAAATCATTGTAATAATGGCGCATCCACTGATTTAGCTTTACTGAGACAAGATATGAAGTACCTATGTAAATATATGATGCTACGTTCTAGTTCTAAGTTGTATCACTTCCAAGTTTTTCTTTGACCAATCACCTCCAAATTTCTATCGAAATTCACAACTTTGGATCGGGGTTGTGTTTTTGGGTCACTAGGAATCTATTCGCTATAAAAACTCATTGTGATATTTATTTGGTGTTACGTTGACTGAAAATAAAGCAAACAGAACACGGTACTTGTAATTGAAGCAGAGAGCTTGTAAGAAAATCTGAAGCAATAAGCAATACAAGAATCAAGAGAGCAAAGAGGATTGAAGAGTGTCGAATTTTAAAGTCAAGCTTTCCGACTTTGAAGTGGCCTTTGCAAGTCTGTGTTGAAATGTTGTGGTGACTTTCGGAACATACCTCAAAAACTGTGAGCTGTGACTTGTTTTTTGGACATTTTACCGCTTATTTTCTGCAACAAAGAATGAAAAATTCAGTGAAACATTAACCACCGAAAGTGTGTTTTTTTTTCTCTCTCTTAAAATGATTTTTTGTTGAACATTTGCAACATCAAGGTGTAGGCTGTAAAATACCTTGCACGGGTATCAAACACCCTAAGGAGCATTATGAGTAACATCAAGGTGTAGGCTGTAAAATACCTTGCACGGGTATCAAACACCCTAAGGAGCATTATGAGTAGGCTTGCCAAATATCCAAAATTTCGATTCGGGACGCCAATCCGCGAACATAATTGCCAAATCCGCGAACATAATCGCGAAATCCGCTAACATAATCGCGAAATCCGCGAACATAATCGCCAAATCCGCGAACAAAATCGCGAAATCCGCGAACATAATCGCGAAATCCGCGAACATAATCGAGAAATCCGAACTTAATCGCGAAATCCGCGAACATAATCGCGAAATCCGCGAACATAATCGCGAAATCCGCGAACATAATCGCGAAATCCGATAATCGCCCCGCGAGCATAATCGCAAAATCCGCGAACAAAATCGCCAAATCCGCGAACATAATCGCGAAATCCGCGAACATAATCTTTTTTTTTTTTTTTTTT
>NW_007377812.1:89558-111278 GCF_000475195.1 Diaphorina citri | reverse complement strand
CGCCAAATCCGGGAACATAATCGCGAAATCCGCGAACATAATCGCCAAATCCGCGAACAAAATTGCCAAATCCGCGAACATAATCACAAAATCCGCGAACATAATCGCAAAATCCGCGAACAAAATCGCGAAATCCGCGAACATAATCGCGAAATCCGCGAACATAATTGCGAAATCCGAAAAACAAAAAAAAAAAAAAAAAAAAAAAAAAAAAAAAAAAAAAATGTACCTACATACCTACGCTACGTAGGAAGGTAGGAACGCAGTTCATTACCTACATATACCAGATTTAAATGCGCTCGCACCTCTCTTTTTTTAACGTTAAACATTGGAAAATGGTTCAATTTTCACAGATCTACCTATGTAAGTACTTATATGATAGGGAGGTATCTGGTGTGAGGATTTTTTAAACAAGTCTCTAAGGTCCCTAATTTTTTAAAATTTGCTCTAAACTTTAAATCCTGCATCACCCTACCCACCGTTCGTTCACTATAATTTCAGACCATGTACATAATTAGGTATGTAGGTATCTCCTCCAGTTAGGTATCAAATATAAGAGTATACCTACATGTGCATGTATGTAGGTAATCATTTCAGTATCCCGTTTTATCTCTGTAAATATGATTACCTACCATCATTTTGATTGAATTATCGTCCTGAATATGGCATGGATCTATTTTGTGTATAGTGGGTACATCGTTGTTGTTATTGTCATTGTTTCTGTTGTTATTGTTTCAACCTGATGGCCTCTGCTGGGAATTTATTATTTAATATTGGACATGTCGCTCCGTGAGCTTCGTCAATGTAAACAGGACTAATCATATTAACCTATCCTGAGTTATTTGATAAACCTCCTCTTGTCCCCCTGAACCTCCTCCCCTGTAACCTAGCCTGGGTTAGGTATAACCCCAGGGCCGTGGAGAAAAATTTCGGTTCCAAGAAGAATAGAAGAGAGTACTGCCAGAAATTTAACAGGAAATTCCCTTTACTCCCTTGGTCTAAACAAGGTCTTATGTATTTGGAACAAACAGATACAGAAGAAATTTAGAGTGACAGTATTCCTTTTTTTTTTCTCTCGATTTGAATTTTCAGACCCCTCCAGAAAACCCAGTCCCAATAAGACCGGGTTTTCGATGGAATGTCCGGGTTTTTGGAACCAAATGTCCTACTTTTTAAAAATTTGATCTGGAGACCCTAACCGGGATGAATAATTGAGGATGATGCTGGTAATAAATACCAATTGATTGATGAGAATTACCAGCATAGGAATTTCTCCTTGGTCCAAAACTCCAAACAGAATCACTTGAGATTAAAATAGGTGTGTAGGTAATTGTTTTCTTTGACATATCTATTATTTAATAAACAATTCGAAAGAAATAATTCGCAAATTAATCATGTTATTATTGTTAATCATATTATGTTATTGTTAATCACATGTTATCACGTTAATCATAGTAATTTATTTGTTTATTCAATTATTGCTTCCGATGATTCATTTAGTCAACTATCCGGAACATTCATGACAAATTTGCATTTCCTTCCGCAAAGAATGGAGGTCGCCATCAGTTGCCAGAAGTGGTCGCACGAGATAGCCATTTTGAATCATGTGCATTTTAATCTTATCATACCGGTGAGTGGTATGCATTTACGTATTTGATTACTGGAGGTCGCCATCAGTTGCCAGAAGTGGTCGCACGAGATAGCCATTTTGAATCATGTGCATTTTAATCTTATCATACCGGTGAGTGGTAGGTATTTTCGTATTTGATTACTAATTATTGCTTCCGATGATTCATTTAGTCAACTATCCGGAACATTCATGACAAATTTGCATTTCCTTCCGCAAATAATGGAGGTCGCCATCAATTGCCAGAAGTGGTCGCATGAGATCGCCATTTTGAATCATGTGCATTTTAATCTTATCATACCGGTGAGTGGTATGCATTTACGTAGGTATTTGATTACTATTCAATATGTAGAGTTAGTATTTTTATATGCAGATATAGTCTGTCTGTTTTAGTTTGAGAAAATGTCACAAGATTCATACAGCGAGGAACAGTCAAATCTGGCAAACAGGTGCTCTTTACGACACCTCAGAGGAAGAGAATTCAAAGAAATTAATTTTGTTGCTGTCAAAGTCAATTGATTACTGTTCAATATGTAGAGTTAGTATTTTCATATGCAGGTATAGTCTGTCTGTTTTAGTTTGAGAAAATGTCACAAGATTCATATACAGCGAGGAATAGTCAAATCTGGCAAACAGGTGCTCTTTACGACACCTCAGAGGAAGAGAATTCAAAGAAATTAATTTTGTTGTTGTCAAAGTCAAATATGGGAAAGGATTTCGAAAATGTACCTATCACAGTATTACAAGTCTTTCATTTACTCAAACATCATATTTACGAGTATTATCACTCGTCTCTTCGACTTGTAATGCCACCACTGGTCGCTACTCGATCAAAGTAGCTACTCAATTGTCCTCACGAGGCTGAGTGCACCCCGAACTCCAAGCTTGGAGCCGAAAAAAAAACTCGGCCCCGCCGGGAATCGAACCCGGACCTCCTGCGTGCAAGCCTAGTGTGATACCCACTCGGCCACGGAAGTTGCAACTGTTTAGAAGTTGGAATAATGTTGATCTGGGGCATGATAAGTAGGTAGATTCTCATCTTTTGGGGTTGTTTGATCCTTCACTTAAGCCTCAGAGTCTTGTAAGCGCTAGGCCGCGGGTTCGATTCCCGCCCGGGGCGGATTTTATCCTGATGGGATAATGTTCGTTCTCGGAACGGCTGGCTTTCTCCTATCCTGTCTTCCTTCTCTCTTCGATTTCGGGACGATAAGACCATAGCAGTTACAGTTCCCTCTGTCAAACCTCTTTTAAAAAAAGCCTCGGAGTGGACATTTTGTGTATGAAGTTAATCTACCCTTGATGACTCGTCGGTCGAAAAATTCTCAAGCTAAAAGGAACAGACTGTAAATGTGTAAACACATACCCATTATAGTCTTTCATTTACTTACTCAGAGATTTACATACCAGTAGTCCCTCAGGCCGCAATCCAATTTGTCTAGTTACTAGTAGATAAATAAAATTTATCGAATACCTACCTACCGGCCTACGTGTGTGTTTGTACGTATTGTATATTTATTTGTCTTTTCCGTGACTTGACATCAACCTCAGTGGTGTTAAGTGGTTAGCCCGGCAGATTTCGGATCTGGAGGATGGTGGTTCGAGTTCGAGATCTGGAGAGAAAGTTGCACGATAAGAAGAGGGAAACACGTCTGACCCCCGACCGGCCACTTTGATTTCGGAAATAAGGGTGTTTGAAAAATGATCAGAAGATCGAAAGTATTCAAAAGGATAAGGCGATGGGCACAGGCCGCGGCCGGAGAGGAAAAAATGTCTACACAAAGTGGCTAATTTTACTAATGAACATTTATTTTGTTACTCATAAAGTATTATTTTCAAACAACGAAAATGTTATTTAAATGCGCCCAAATTGGCCGAAGAATGAATTAATAAAAGATTTTCTCCGGAAAATTCAAGAGGGCAGTTGAAGAATACATTTTGAATAAAAACAGAGTGACCTAAAGATATTGATGCTCCCCCTCCTACCACTCAGCTTTTGTAATAACACTACTGTATATTCATTACAGAGCTTTATAAACAGGGTCTATCAGCCTGCAGTTCATTTGTGGTGAAGCTGAGGGCCCCAGCTGATTTGAAGTTTATTTTTCGGTGATTAAAGGCAATGTAGACAAGGGAAACTTTAGATTTTATGTCGAATATATTCCAAATGATGTGTTCACTCGCTATTGGATTTATAAGGACTGTGGTTCTAATCCCACTTTTTTTTTTTTTTTTTTTTTTTTTTTTTTTTTTCTGGCTAAGGGGGGGTGCAAGGAAATCAATTCTTTCTCTTATGTTCTTGTTGGAGCACACTGTACGTTACTAAGTAGGCAGATGTATGTATATTATCTACATATTGCTATTTCAGTATAACTCAGTCACCACTTGAGATAGCCTTACTGAAATCCAATTCATTCTGGACTTGAGAACGTAATTTTTTGGCCTTTTTTCTGCTCACCCACATTGAGATTTCAGGGAAACACTGTGCACGGGTCTTGAGCAGTGATTTCCATAGTGTTTCGAAGGCTGCAACTAATTTTGTGGTCAAAGTCTGAGAAACCGTTGAGAATAAATTAATAAAATTCCATACATCGGCCGGGATTGAACCCACGCCCTCCTGATTACCAGGCGACTCAAAGTTCTGATTCCTGAGGGGTTTGTTCGATGAAATGAACACTAAAAAGTTTTCAACACCTAATGGGATTTTACTAATCATTCTCCTGGCTCTATTGGGCCTTTAGAGAGCCGTTTCCTGAATGAGTTCACAATTCACTAAACGACCAATTTTAGAAAAATGTGGCCCATTATCCCCTGGTCAATTTATGTGAGAATTCAACACTAATGGGAAATGGCCGGCCGGGGCCACAAGCAGAGTTCAAAGTCAGTTTTCAACGTTTGTACTAAGTAAATCTGATTGGTTGATTTAAAAATATTTGGCCAATCAGATTAGTTACTTACTTACTCCGGAGTCTTACCACACCAGCCTTCTCCATTCTAGTCTGTCCTGGGCGATGTTCTGCCAATCTTGTCGGATTCCGATGGATTCAAGAGATTCTCTGATACCACCTTCCCATGTGTTTCTTGGCTGAATCAGATTGCCAAACAAAATTGAACGGATTTTAAACTCTCTGGTCCCGGACATAAGCAATGTGCTGTCATTAAGACTCCATTCAAGTCTTTATCTCGTTGAGAACTTCCAAGTTTTCAAAGAAGACTCTGCGTGCTTGAACAATTGTCAGGCGTATTTTATATATTCAATATTTCATTTCTCCTCTCCTGTCTGGCTGGGGGACATTTAACAGGGAGTTGACGAGTTCTTCTTTTTGGGAGACAGGGGGTCTGAAATTTCCGTTGCGAAGGTACTAGCAAAGGTCAAGTGCGAAGTCCATCAGCTCGTAAATGTTTTGAAACACAAAGCGGAGAGCGTCTGACTTTTGAAAAGTTCTTTTCAAAAAGTTAATGGTCAATAATAAATTCTAAAAATAATAGAGAAGAGAGAGAACATTTTGAGAAATGTAAAGAGGAGAGGGGGATGATTTACATTTTCAGAAGTCAGAAAGTTAAGAAACCCCCACAATGAAAGAGAGGGTTTGTGAATCATTATGTGAAGATACAGTGAACTCGCTTTTCTACCATCTGATGAGGGACATGGTCAAGACGGTCGCCTGGTAATCAAAAGGACGTGGGTTCAATACCGGCCGAGGTATGAAATTTTAACCTCAACTTTGTTTGAAAATTTGAGCACAACAATACTTTGACGCCGCTACAACAACCCCATAGTTCCATACCCTATTCCCTAAATCTACCTGGTCACCTAACCTATCCCGTACCCACCCCACCCTAATATGACCTCATCCACCCAATCTCTCCTCCCTGATAGCATCTTGTAAATTGAATTTAATTGTAAAGAGCGCCAAATGGCCTGACGCAGTGATAAAGGTAAACCTTACAACTTGTTAGAAGCTATTAACAACAAAAGTCTGTTCTTTGTGGGGCTTAAAAATCTTTTCCCCGCGTGTAAAAAACAGTGCTGTATAGTGAGATTTTCACAAAGTCAAAGAATCCCTATTATTATTATTAATTAACAGCATTTTTTGTACCTAATTCTTGGCCTTACGATATAACGTACGATAAATCGTAAGGCCAACAATTATCCAACCGTCGACGTTGTTAGGGTATAAAGTTATAAACCCAGAGTCTGATTATAAGAGTCTGATAGAGGGCATTGTAACAAGCATTTTTTGTACCTAATTCTTGGCCTTACGATATAACGTACGATAAATCGTAAGGCCAACAATTATCCAACCGTCGACGTTGTTAGGATATAAACCCAATCTGATGGCGGTCTTTTTATAAGAGTCTGATAGAGGGAATTGTAACAAAGGAGATCTTATCATTCCGAAATCTAAGGGAGAAGAATAACAGGATAGGAGAAAGCCAGCCGTTCCAAGAACAAACCTTATCTGTTTCAAAATAAAGATGGTTTGATAGAAGGGTCTGTAACTGCTGAGGTCTTACCGTCTGTAACAGAGGAGGTCTTATCATTCCGAAATCTAAGGGAGAAGAATAACAGGATAGGAGAAAGCCAGCCGTTCCAAGAACAAACCTTACCTGTTTCAAAATAAAGATGGTTTGATAGAAGGGACTGTAACTGCTGAGGTCTTACCGTTGAAAAGTTCTTTTCAAAAAGTTAATGGTCAATAATAAATTCTAAAAATAATAGAGAAGAGAGAACATTTTGAGAAATGTAAAGAGGAGGGGGGGATGATTTACATTTTCAAAAGTCAGAAAGTTAAGAAACCCCCATAATGAAAGAGAGGGTTTATGTATCAAGTATCATTATACCCAAGTCCTCACGATGGTTGACTGCAGTTCAGGACGAGCCAGCCAATTTAACATGGCTAGAGCTAGAGACCATCACCCCGGTGTATATCTCTTCTTTATCCTGCTATCGCCATTCGGCGAAAGCTAAAGCCGCTACAACAACCCCATAGTTCCATACCCTATTCCCTAAATCTACCTGGTCACCTAACCTATCCCGTACCCACCCCACCCTAACATGACCTCATCCACCCAATCTCCCCTCCCTGATAGCATCTTGTAAATTGAATTTAATTGTAAAGAGCGCCAAATGGCCTGACGCAGTGATAAAGGTAAACCTTACAACTTGTTAGAAGCTATTAACAACAAAAGCTTGTTCTTTGTGGGGCTTAAAAATCTTTTCCCCGTGTAAAAAACAGTGCTGTATAGGTAGTGAGATTTTCACAAAGTCAAAGAATCCCTATTATTATTAATTAACAGCATTTTTTGTACCTAATTCTTGGCCTTACGATATAACGTACGATAAATCGTAAGGCCAACAATTATCCAACCATCGACGTTGTTAGGATATAAACCCAATCTGATGGCGGTATTTTTATAAGAGTCTGATAGAGGGAATTGTAACAGAGAAACTTGATGGCAGTTTCTTCGTGCTTTTGCCGCTGTGTATGCAATGTGCAACAAATTATTAGAATTTCGCGTCATTTTCATAGTATAACTTCTCGATTTTTCTTATTTCTACTGTACAGCATTTTCCTGGCGTCATTTTCATAGTATAACTTCTCGATTTTTCTTATTTCCAAAAGTTTTTCTTATTTCTACTGTACAGCATTTTCCTGGACTCTAAATTTTTTGCGGAAGATTCAAAAGATTCAGTATTTTTATTCGAAGAAGATCACCGATCCATCACTGAAATGATTATGATGCTTGCCGAAGACACAGCTTTTAGATCAATGTTGATTAAAAGAATAAAAATGTTGATTGTTGGACGGTATTTATCATCGATGTCGGACTTATCAGGTTCATTTCCTTATTCGTCTGCATCCTCACGACAAAGCTTACCTACGCAAAGAATTTCTTAGGAATTCGTACATAAAATCATGCGAAGTATTGAAGGTTGAAAAACAATGATAACAGCTCCCCAACGTAAAAAGCTTACCAATGTCCCTTCCCAAAGAAGGGCTACTTTCTTTTTTGTCCCTTTTATAGGGGAACCAAGGGCTAAGAAAGTAAGAACATTAATTTCTATGCTAGGTATTTAAGAACCTCAGCTCCCCGAGTTTCTAATCAATAAAAGTTCATGATTACTTCTCAAATCAAGCTCATCACTTTCCTTGACTCGCAAAGTCAAGTCGCTTTTCAGTAGATTCTGTGGCCTTTGAATTTATTTTTTCAATAATATTCCTTTCGTATTTAAACACTGTGTCGTAGAAAAAAGTTGCAATCATGTTTAAGGTATCGCTTTTTGTGTTTTCTATCTGTGTAACAATGGTGCTCTCAAGACCTGGTAAGTGTTTTAATCTTCTTGTTATACTCGTAATGGAAGGGTTTTCTTCTAAGAGAGTCTAAATGAGGGAAAAAATAGTTTCGAAATATTTTACTGTACATGTTATATTTTTGCAAATTGAAATGCAGAAAGTCTTTGCAAAAATCTATTAACTACATACATATTAAGAACATATTATTTTATTGCATCTTAAAATTTATCAAAATTAAAACTGTTAGTGTTAAGAACCCAGCCTCGTTAGCTTGGAAGGTCTGCATTGTAAGCGATAGGTCGAGAGTTCGATTCCCACCCGGGGCGGATTTTATCCTAAACAGATGAGGTTCGTTCTTGGAAAGGCTGGCTTTCTCCTATCTTGTCTTCTTTCTCACATCGCTTTCGGGACGATAAGACCCTGAATCAAATCTCTCCGAAAAAAAAGCCTTGGATTTTTTACTTTTTTCTCTTCATTTTATTACATACAAACAAATATGAATTTTTATATATTAGATTTACAAACATTTTATTTCCAGCAAATTTAAATCACAGTCCATTTTTCGTTCCAAGTTTCCCCAACTTCCCCTGTACTAAAGCAACCCTTCTTAACTTTATTATTTTTACCTTACATTACCGAAAAAGGTTAAGTGAAATTTCTTCAATGGTCAACTTTTGACTTTTGGGATCTTAAATTTTCAATTAACAAATTAAAACTACTTAATTATTCATTGATCAAGAAAATGGCCCGAAAAAGTTTAGATTTAGGTGGGTGCTTACAAAAACGACGCAACACAAGCGTTTGGTGAAAAATGTTGTTAACCTTTGGTGGACATTAGGGAACTAATACTTGCCTTCTCTCCTCTTGTTTACCCTCAAGATATTGGCAGGACCTTGGTTAAAGTTTGAACTTTAAAGAAAACAGGGGAATGGACAAGGAAACCCCCTCATAGTTTTGTAAAAAAACAAGTGAAAATTTCGTTCCTTTTCCCTCAGTTCTGCACCAGTTCTCGATGAATCACTGAAGTTAAGCAACTTTGGGCGTGATTGGTGTCCGGATGAGTGAAGAAAATATTAATTGTGTTACATGTACTCGTAGATAATGTCAATAATGCGCTAAATTTTCATGACTTGACTTGGACTCGAACCATCTACCTCCGGATCAAGTCCATTGTGATAACCACTCCACCAATGACTTGAGGAAAGGTAACTTGGAGGAAAAAATCCAATCTTGAGCACTGAAGAGGCGGTTTAAAGGATCTTTGCAAAAAGTGGCTACATCCACCAAGAAAAAAAAAGTCCTCAGATCATTTTTCGACCTTTTGCTTAGCTTATGGTCGAAGATTTACATTTTGCATAACGCATAGGTGCTTAATCACACTATTGAAATTTCATTCACTTTCCAAGTTAATTATGAAGAAAGCTTTTAGAATGAGGAGTAGGAGGAGGAGGACGAGAAAAGAAGGGTCCCTCTCCCTATGATGAGAAGGAGGGGGAGGGTAACGGGGGAGAAAGGAGGAGGAGGAGGAGGAGGAGGAGGAGGAAAAAAAGAGGGGATATCAAGAGGGTATAAGGTTGCGGACACTTGACCATAAAGGTCCACGGGCCATGAGGGTACTTGAGAAAGTTATTTTCTTTGCTTATTCAAATTTCCCTAACACACTTTTACTTACTAGCCCTCTTCTGTAGCCGAGTGACTTGAGTCTCAACCCGGAGATGCTGGGTTTGAATCCCGGCCGGGTCGGAAATTTTCTGAACAATTTTTTCTGTTCTCGGATATTCATGAATGGAAAAGAATGAGTCTTGAAGTTGTGAGAAAGCAGATCCGCAATCCGCAAGGTACTTGGAAAACCCTTCGAAATGTCCTAAAAAAATGCCGTCATTGATTGGAGGGATTTTTTAAAGGAAACTTTGAAGGGAAGGGGGGTGTTTTCCAAGAAAAAGGAATACATAAAATTTATGTCGCCTCCATAGATTGTGACGCCTTTGCCAAAATGCCAGACAAGCAGTAAAACTCATTCGCTTGGAAAAATTCATCATTCCAGAGTCTGTGTTAAAGCCTAGCTGTGCTGGCAAACGGCTGTTTTTCCGCATTTTCATAGCATATGTTGTGAAAATTAACTGCCAAATCCCTGGGAACGTAGTGCTGTAAAAAAAAAAGCTTTAACAAAAATAATAATGAAAGGAAGAGGAGAAAAAGGGGGAGTAGAAAATGAGAAAAAAGAAGAGTAAAAAAGGAATAATAGAAAGAAGAGGAGAAGGAGAAGAAAATTATTATTTCTTTCCAACTTTGTCGTATTTTTTTTCTTTGCTGTATTGCATACCTTGAACAATTGTCAGGCGTATTTTATATATTCAATTTTTCATTTCTCCTCTCCTGTCTGGCTGGGGGACATTTAACAGGGAGTTGACCAGTTCTTCTTTTTGGGAGACAGGGAGTCTGAAATTTCCCTTGCGAAGGTACTAGCAAAGGTTAAGTGCGAAGTCCATCAGCTCGTACATAAATGTTTTGAAACTGTATTTCCAAGCACTGCGTCTGTCTCAAAACACCGGTATTTATGAACAAAAATTCTCGGTCTCAGATCAGTCTTAAATTTTTTTTGGCCAATCAGATGTTTGGAATTGATGCTTGAGCACTTGCTGAGAGCCAGCATTTTGTTCATAAATATGGGTGTCAGACTCCCATCTAGCAAATTAAACAAACCGGTCTTTGAAGTTGATATAAAATTGATTAAATTGACTTTTGTGTACAATATACCTGTCTGATGCCCGCCATACCCTCCACTCACTCTCAGACCCACGTGTGTGGCGTAAAAAGTTTTAGACCCAGGTCTCAGACCGTCTGAAAAACCCAGATTTCAAGCTTATTCCGCCACACACGTTCCGACGGTCTGGGCGTAAGTGCCGGACATAAGAGGCGGACATTGCGAACAATACCAGTTAATTAAAAGTTTACGGTTATGAGGTCAGGGATTTCCCGTTCTGATTCTAAGAATAACGAAATTCCCAAATACATAAATTAGAGATTGAGCGGTGTACTTTGTAAGGTTATTTTGTTAACCTCTATCCTGGTAGATGGTTTCCTACCTCCTCCTTCTAGCAGGGGGGGGGGACTCCTACCAGGAAAATCTGGAGAAGAATAGATGATGAAGTACCTAACGATTAGACATTACCCTTCTTTACTTTCTATTACATAATGTATGGGGGACCCTATCAGGTCGGTATTTTATTGAGGGGGAGTGGGCAAGAGTCCAAAGAGTGATTCTTCAAAGTGTGTATGTATGGGGGACCCTATCAGGTCGGTATTTTATTGAGGGGGAGTGGGCAAGAGTCCAAAGAGTGATTCTTCAAAGTGTGTCCGAACAGCCGAACATAGTCAACCGGGCGTCGATTTATATTGATCGACGACGTAAATCTATGTTGTCGGGATGTCGGGGCAGTGTGGACGGTTCACTCGAATAAGATCGATGTCGATCGACGGCCGGTCGACTATGTATGGAGTTGTGGACACACCTTTAGATCTTCATCCGAATATTCAGGAGTATGGATTGGCATCCTCTTTTCTAGGAACTTGAAAGAGGTAATGCAAGTCTTGTGATGTTTACAGTAGTTTATTTATCATTTTATGTGTTTATTGATTGATTTATTTATTTTTAATAATAATAACTATGATAATGAGCCTACGCACACACATCATAATAATGTCCGTTGCGAAATGATAAGAAAAATCCCCGTGCTGATGTTTCAATGCCAAACAATCTAAGATGGTAAGATGCACAATAGATGAAATCCACAACACTAACGCACTGACGGTGGATTTCACCAATGATATTCTTTCAGCTCCTAGAAGGCCTGTTAAGCTAACAACCTGTTATGATCCATTTGATTTGTATAGGCTTAACAGGGCTGTTAAGCTAACAGGCTGTTAGGAGCTAAAAAGAAGGTTGGCGAAACCATTATGATAATGAGCCTACGCACACACATCATAATAATGTCCGTTGCGAAATGATAAGAAAAATCCCCGTGCTGATGTTTCAATGCCAAAACAATCTATTAAGATGGAAAGATGCACAATAGATGAAATCCATAACACTAACGGTGGATTTCACCAATGATATTTTTTCAGCTCCTAGAAGGCCTGTTAAGCTAACAACCTGTTAAGATCCATTTGATTTGTACAGGCTTAACAGGGCTGTTAAGCTAACAGGCTGTTAGGAGCTAAAAAGAAGGTTGGCGAAACCAACGATAAAGTTACTTGAAGGTGAAGTGCCCAAATGGTCACCCATCTGAATAGAGGGAACTGTAACTGCTGAGGCTTATCGTCCCAAAAGCGAAGAGTTCCTTCAAGACAGGATAAGAGGAAGGTAGTCGTTCCTAGAACAAACCTTATCTGTTTAGGATAAAATCCGTCCTGGTGCCACCGGGGGAGAATCGCAACCTCGACCTATTAGGTATAAGGCAGGCGTGCTACCCCCCAAGCTAACTAGGCTGGCAGAAACTTGATGGCAGTTTCTTCGTGCTTTTGCCGCTGTGTATGCAATGTGCAACAAATTATTAGAATTTCGCGTCATTTTCATAGTAGGTATAACTTCTCGATTCTTCTTATTTCCAAATTAAAGTTTTTCTTATTTCTACTGTACAGCATTTTCCTGGACTCTAATTTTTTTGCGGAAGATTCAAAAGATTCTGTAATTTTATTCGAAGAAGATCACCGATCCATCACTGAAATCATTATGATGCTTGCCGAAGACACAGCTTTTAGTTCAGACTTATGTGGCGTATGGTACAGGTGGGCCAATAAATGGTACGTTTTTTAGGTGGGCGAATAAATGGTACACTTACCCTAATTGTCGGTTGCTTTCTTATAGAGTACCTTTAGCTATTGAGGGAAATACCCGAATAGGCAGTGATGGACTGACTCACCAGGGGGTTACAAAAGTACGGACACTCTCTTAGCCACACACTTCGACTGCCACGACTTTGGGGAGTGTCAAGTCCAAAAGCTCCCAGAACTGCTGACATAATAAGTCTCTTGTTTATTTTACAAGTTACTGAGTAGCTCTCACTATGCTCAGGTCCTCGAAGCTCCAAGGGGGTCCAGATTTTCACAAATATGTAGAATAAAATAGAATAGCATATACCTACCTTGTTTATCCTGCTGGGATAGGACTGAAAAGTCCCTTTACCCCCGCAGTCTAACCAAGGTCTTATATATTTTGACATGTTATGGGGAACATGAACAAAGCACGAGTAAGGCAAACACTAAGCTCTCTCCTTTCAATTTCTTGACTTGCAGGACAAAATTTCAAGTCTCGGAACCCTTAACATCTATTTTTTTTATATACCTATATATTAGAGTGTGCCAACATACTATAACATGTTATATACACTATAATTTTTGTTTAAAGTTTCATATTAACTCTGTTTACAAACATGAGAACAGAGGAGATATCGTTAGAAAGGCAAGAATGAAGATCGTCAGGACACCTAAGAGGCTGATATTTGGGGCAGTACTTAAGGATATGGAGAACAGTTAATCTGCAGTTACACACTTCACACTGAGGTGGGGGGTCTTTTTTCATTAAGAAGCAATGAGTAATGTTGGTGTGTTTTATACGTAGGCGGGTGATAGACACTTGTTCTTTTCGGGACATTGAGAAGAGTTAACATCTATTAATTATTTTATTATATATTATTTTAAATCTGTTGAATGTCTAGATTTTCTAGATGATATCCTCCCTTCCGATGAAGTCGCTCCCCAATGGTACGAAGACCTATACACCACATCAGAGAGTTCTGTGACGGAGACATCAACACATCGTTTGAACTCTTCTCAGGAACCTCCTGGCCCTAGTCAATCTCGTGAAGATTATTCCAGTGGATTTCACAAAGGATATCCTAGAAGATTTCATGCAGACTATCCTAGTATTCCTAGTGGACCTCAGGAAAACACAACTAGTACCCTTAAAGACACCCCAACTGGATTTTATGAAGGCACTACTACCAGTGGATCACAGAATGGCCACCGTATTTCTGATTTGTCCTCCGATGATGCCTTCAGAAGTAGAATGAGACCTATAAGTAGGGGACGACCTTACGGCAGGGATCAGTTCGACAGTTATGAATCTTCTATGGAGGAACTTGGTTCTCATGACCGAGTCACTAACAGATCTAATAGATATTTTCTTAATAAAGAATCCTTCACTCCACTTCCTGACTATTCCGATCAAAAATCTCTTGTGAATGATGATGATGATTCTGATAAGTCTGAACCTAGTCGGCCCCCAAACACGGCCCAAGGCAAATCGAATACCGCTTCGGACCGTGATGTGTGGAGGAAGTAATATTTGGCAGTAAAATATTTGCGTTCATATTTATATAATGTTCTATGGAAAAACTACATGCGGCATTTCAATTCCAGGAATATTATTTCTGCTAACAAGCGGAATGTAGAAACTGCCAACATAGTACCCAAGTACCTACATACAATGATAAAAAATATGTAAGTATACATACTAGGTACTCGTATATATATAATTATTACCTACCTACTATTTATTGGGGGTTAAAATGGGGGGTCTCTGTGATCATAAAATTTACACGACCTATTAAAATTATGTATGTAGCTGTTACCTTAAAAAATCGATAGGTTTTTTCTTATACCTAGGTAGGTATAATTGAAACGGCATAAATAAATAACGGCAAAAACATCTGGAAAAAAACTTCATGGTCTGCCGTTTGGCTTTTCCGTGACCAAATAGCCTAGACACTAACGAACTGACCCATTAAACAGGACAGTTTGTCTGAAGGACAGCTAATGTCCTTGTCAAAAAAACCTTCACGTATAAAATCATTTTGTATTATTATTGTTATTTGAAAAAGTTCCGATAAATGATTACGAATTACGTACTACACCTAAAATGATAAAGAATATCAAGAGAGGCGGAAATTCGGGACAAAACGCCCCAAAATGAAAAACTGAACGGGACGCCGGGACACCCCCTGAAATTCGGGACGTTTGGCAAGCCTACCTAAGTAGGTATATGTGAAACGGCATAAATAAATAACGGCATAAACATCTGGAAAAAAAAACTTCATGGTCTGCCGTTTGGCCTTTCCGTGACCATATAGCCTAGACACTAACGAACTGACCTATTAAACAGGACAGTTTGTCTGAAGGACAGCTAATGTCCTTGTCAAGGAAACCTTCACATATGAAATCATTTTGTATTATTATTGTTATTTGAAAAAGTTCCGATAAATGATTACGAATTACGTACTACCTACACCTAAAACCTAAAATGATAAAGAATATCAAGAGAGGGAGAGAGAGAAATAGTGTGGGTGGGAGAGAGAAAACTTGATCAGCATGTTTTATCAAAATTATCTATTTCTTTCTCCTCTTCCTTTTTTTCCTCTCCTTTTCGTTCTTCTTCTCCTCCTCTAGCCAGCCGTTCCGAGAACGAACATTATCCCATCAGGATAAAATCCGCCCCGGGCGGGAATCGAACCCACGGCCTAGTGCTTACAAGGTAGACGCACTACCAACTAAGCTAACTAGGCTGGCTACGTTTACTTTAAAATCCTTTGAAACCCAATGTGAAGTATGTAAAATCAATGGATTTCGGTAAAATGAAGGAGGAAAAAGGTCGAACCCTCGCCCTCCCAGTTACCAGACTTTGATGACTATTTCACCAATATTTCGTGTCACCGGTGGTACAAATAGGCCGGGGTAGATATCTTGACATTCAAACAAGTCCCAGAACTCTTATGGCCCATCTTACCACTGAGAGTTAATATAGTGTCTAGGATGTCAATGTCACCCATTTGATTTACACAGACCAGTATTTCGCTCTGGATTAACTGAAAAATCTCTGCGTGGTGAGGCCATCAGGCTTTTTTGCCTCTAGAGACCTTTCCGCTGGGTTTTCCATCAGATCCTCAATTGGCCTACACAAAAAGCCCACTCTCTGTGTTAAGATTGGGCATTAATCTCTTATTTTATTTAACAATTTTCGAATTTCCTTCCTCTCTTCCGCAGAAATCAAGGGTGGTGGCTACGACAGCCACAGTCTCAGACGTGAAGGTAACTATGACAGCGGCTTTGCCAGAGGCACCCTAGATCTCAACAGACACGACGGGCGGGTTGGCGGCTTTGACGGCAGAGTTAGTGGACACGATGTTGGGCACGTTGGTCTTCACGAAGGCAGAGTTGGCGGATACGAAGGTCGCGTTGGCGGATACGAAGGTCGCGTTGGCGGATACGAGGGCAGAGTTGGCGGTGACAGACTCATTGGTGGACATGACGACAAGCTGATTGGCGGCCACGATGGGCATGATGGCCACCACACTGCTGGTTTGTACGACAATGACAGACTTAGAGGAAGCCGGGACCGTCATGACTCTGAAGAGAGATACAGAGACAGACAGCGAGGTGGATCATATGGTGGATCTTTGAGTGGAGGTTCCCATGGTGGTTCTCTTAGTGGAGGTTCTCATTTAACAATTTTCGAATTTCCTTCCTCTCTTCCGCAGAAATCAAGGGTGGTGGCTACGACAGCCACAGTCTCAGACGTGAAGGTAACTACGACAGCGGCTTTGCCAGAGGCACCCTAGATCTCAACAGACACGACGGCAGAGTTGGCGGCTTTGACGGCAGAGTTAGTGGACACGATGTTGGGCACGTTGGTCTTCACGAAGGCAGAGTTGGCGGTCACGACGGTAGAGTTGGCGGCTTTGACGGTCGCGTTGGCGGTGAGAGTTTGACCACAATAATAGTAGTAGCCTACTGCTGGAGTAAAGGGACTTTTCAGTCCTATGCGAGCAGTATAAAAAATAAGCACTTATTATTATTATTATTGTGTTACATGTACTCGTACTTAATAATGTTTGTAGATAATGTCAAAAATGCGCTAAATCTTCATGACTTGACTTGGACTCGAACCATCAACCTACGGATCCGATGTCCATCGCGCTAACCACTCCACTAATGAGGTAATGACTTGAGAGAAAAATCCAATCTTGGGCACTGAAGAGGCGGTGCAAAGGGTATTGTCAAAAGTGGCTACATCTGCCCGAAAAAAAGGTCTGAGATTTTTTGACCTCTTGCTTAGCCTATGGTCGAAGATTTACATTTTGCATAACGCATAGGTACCTAATCACACTATTGAAATTTCATTCACTTTCCAAGTTAATTATGAAGAAAGCTTTTAGAATGAGGAGTAGGAGGAGGGGAAGGAAAAGAAAAGAAGGGGGAGGAGGTGTAGAAGAAACTATGATGAGGAGAGGGAAAGAGGGTAAGAAGAAGGAGGAGGAGGAGGAAAAACAGGGGATTGCATAACGCATAGGTACCTAATCACACTATTGAAATTTCATTCACTTTCCAAGTTAATTATGAAGAAAGCTTTTAGAATGAGGAGTATAGGAGGAGGAGAAGGAAAAGAAAAAGAAGGGGGAGGAGTTGAAGAAGAAACTATGATGAGGAGAGAGAAAGAGGGTAAGAAGAAGGAGGAGGAGGAGGAAAAAAAGAGGGGATATCAAGAGGGTATAAGGTTGCGGACACTTGACCATAAAGGTTCATGGGGGTACTTGAGAAAGTTATTTTCTTTGCTTATTCAAATTTCCCTGCTTTTGCCGCTGTGTATGCAATGTGCAACAAATCAGTTATTTTCATAGTATAACTTCTCGATTTTTCTTATTTCCAAAAGTTTTTCTTATTTCTACTGTATAGCATTTCCTTTGACTCTAAATTTTTGCGGAAAATTCAAAAGATTCTGTAATTTTATTCGAAGAAGATCCATCACTGAAATCATTATGATGCTTGCCGAAGACATAGCTTTTAGATCAATGTTGATTAAAAGAATAAAAATGACGATTGTTGGACGGTCTTTATCATCGATGTCGGACTTATCAGTCCATTTCCTTATTCGTCTGCATCCTCACGACAAAGCTTACCTACGCAAAGAATTTCTTAGGAATCCGTACATAAAATCATGCGAAGTATTGAAGGTTGAAAAACAATGATAACAGCTCCCCGAGTTTCTAATCAATAAAAGTTCATGATTACTTCTCAAATCAAGCTCATCACTTTCCTTGACTCGCAAAGTTAAGTCGCTTTTCAGTAGATTCTGTGGCCTTTGAATTTATTTTTTTCAATAATATTCCTTTAGTATTTAAACACTGTGCCGTAGAAAAAAGTTGCAATCATGTTTAAGGTAGCGCTTTTTGTGTTTTCTATCTGTGTAACAATGGTGTTCTCAAGACCTGGTAAGTGTTTTCATCTTCTTCTTGTTATACTCGTAACGGAAGGGTTTTCTTCTAAGAGAGTCTAAATGAGGGAAAAAATAGTTTTACTGTAGGTACATATTATATTTTTGCAAATTGAAATGCAGAAAGTCTTTGCAAAAATCTATAACCTACATATTAAGAACATATTATATTATTGCATCTTAAAATTTAGCAAAATTAAAACTGTTAGTGTTTCACAAATTTTGAAATCAGAAAATTGCATTAAAAACGTAAAAGTGAATAAAAATATGGAGTTCCCACAGGTAAAAAGTTAGGGTTAAAGTTTCAAACATTGCAAAGTTTTTGCAATAATTAATTTCATAAAATTGATCTTTGCAAAAATCTACGAAAAAGACATCGTTCTAGAATTTAAATTTAAAAAGTTCTTGAGATATTTGATTTGAATGGTTCACAAATTCTGATCCAGCCTGTAGTGGGTAGGTATTCCTGTCAAGTTACTACAAGTATGCATTTCTGTCACCTAATCTCTGATGTCTCACCTGTTTTATTTTCATTTCAGGCAGCTATGGTGGAGGAACACAGTCTGTGCAACACGTGGACAAAATAGGAGCCCATGAGGAACTAGGACATAAGGAGATTCATGATATCAAACATGTTGAAGGTACGTTTACTTTATTATTATTATTAAAATAGGAGCCCATGAGGAACTAGGACATAAGGAGATTCATGATATCAAACATGTTGAAGGTACGTACGTCAAAGTCTGAAAAACCATGATGGATTTTGTCCATTGATTTTGGTGAAATCCATCGGAAATCTATTGATTTTGGTAAAATGAAGGGGGAAATAAGGTCAAACTCTCGCCCTCCCAGTTACCAGACTTTGATGGCTATTTCACCAATATTTCGTGTCACCGGTGGTACAAATAGGCTGGTATTGATATCTTGACATTCAAACAAGTCCCGGAAATCTTATGGCCCATCTTACCACTGAGAGTTAACATAGTTTCAAGGATGTCAATGTCACCCATTTGATTTACACAGACCAGTATTTCGCTCTGGATTAACTGAAAAATCTCTGTGTGGTAAGGCCATCAGGCTTTTTTGCCTCTAGAGACCTTTCCGCTGGGTTTTCCACCAGATCCTCAGAAGACCTGGTTTCTTTGGTAAGTGTTCTTCTGTTCTTGTTACTATTTAGAGGAACTCCAAAGGAAAGTGTTTTTAGATTTTTTAAAATGTTTAATTTTTTATCTACGTAGGTACCTAGATAGGTATATAGAAATGACCCCCTGAACTAAAATTTTCCATAGAACTGTAACAACCCATCGTTGATTATCATTGAGGCAGTTCGAATCCGGGGAATGATCTTACCAAGTTCGAAGGTCAGTTGACTCTTCCTAAGGATAGGCTCTTATAAATTAATATATAAATAAGAACTCTTACCTAGGGTAAGTGTACCATTTATTCGCCCACCTAAAAAACGTACCATTTATTGGACCACCTGACCACATTTATTTCTAATTTTTGTTTTTATGACTACAATTTTTGAATAGCACTGGTTTGATAGCAGTCTTTAAGCCCTTTCTTTTGATGGAAAAGTTCGTCCAGTTCAGACTTATGTGGCGTATGGTACAGGTGGGCCAATAAATGGTACGTTTTTTAGGTGGGCGAATAAATGGTACACTTACCCTAATTGTCGGTTGCTTTCTTATAGAGTACCTTTAGCTATTGAGGGAAATACCCGAATAGGCAGTGATGGACTGACTCACCAGGGGGTTACAAAAGTACGGACACTCTCTTAGCCACACACTTCGACTGCCACGACTTTGGGGAGTGTCAAGTCCAAAAGCTCCCAGAACTGCTGACATAATAAGTCTCTTGTTTATTTTACAAGTTACTGAGTAGCTCTCACTATGCTCAGGTCCTCGAAGCTCCAAGGGGGTCCAGATTTTCACAAATATGTAGAATAAAATAGAATAGCATATACCTACCTTGTTTATCCTGCTGGGATAGGACTGAAAAGTCCCTTTACCCCCGCAGTCTAACCAAGGTCTTATATATTTTGACATGTTATGGGGAACATGAACAAAGCACGAGTAAGGCAAACACTAAGCTCTCTCCTTTCAATTTCTTGACTTGCAGGACAAAATTTCAAGTCTCGGAACCCTTAACATCTATTTTTTTTATATACCTATATATTAGAGTGTGCCAACATACTATAACATGTTATATACACTATAATTTTTGTTTAAAGTTTCATATTAACTCTGTTTACAAACATGAGAACAGAGGAGATGTCGTTAGAAAGACAAGAATGAAGATCGTCAGGACACCTGAGAGGCTGATATTTGGGGCAGTACTTAAGAATATGGAGAACAGTTAACCTGCAGTTACACACTTCACACTGAGGTGGGGGATCTTTTTTCATTAAGAAGCAATGAGAACAGATGAGATATCGTTAGAAAGGCAAGAATGGAGATCGTCAGGACACCTAAGAGGCTGATATTTGGGGCAGTACTTAAGGATATGGGGAACAGTTAATCTGCAGTTACACACTTCACACTGAGGCGGGGGGTCTTTTTTCATTAAGAAGCAATGAGTCATGTTGGTATGCCCTATACGTAGGCGGGTGATAGACACTTGTTCTTTTCGGGACATTGAGAAGGGCGGATTCCAGGGTCTATTTTCCTCTTTAATCTGGCGGAGCTTATTATCAGCAAGGTTTGCCCATTCCGTATTCCAGGTTGATAAGATCTTGGATTTGAAGAACCTTTTAAAATCGTTTATAGGGATCGTATTTACAGGTGGTGAGTTTGAAGACAGAGCTTCTTTGGCGAGACGATCGGCTTCTTCGTTGCCGGCAATTCCAACATGGGAGGGGACCCATGTGAAATGCAGGGTCCTATACGTAGGCGGGTGATAGACACTTGTTCTTTTCGGGACATTGAGAAGGGCGGATTCCAGGGTCTATTTTCCTCTTTAATCTGACGGAGCTTATTATCAGCAAGGTTTGCCCATTCCGTATTCCAGGTTGTTAAGATCTTGGATTTGAAGAACCTTTTGAAATCGTTTATAGGGATCGTATTTACAGGTGGTGAGTTTGAAGACAGAGCTTCTTTGGCGAGACGATCGGCTTCTTCGTTGCCGGCAATTCCAACATGGGAGGGGACCCATGTGAAATGCAGGGAAAAAACATGCTTGTTTTTATCGAGGAGGTTTCTGATTTCTCGTGCAATTGGGTTAGAAGAAGATACATTTTGAATAGACTGGAGTGCACTGAGTGAGTCTGAATATAACATAAACTTAAGGAAAACCGTTTGACATTGGCGCAAGTTTAAGATGAAGTGTATTGCATACAGGGGATAAGAAAATATCTAGCAAAATTTTCAAAAATTTCGCCTGCGGCACTCTATTTTATTTTGCTCACTTTAGCGTTCAGCGAAAATTAGGATAAGAAAATATAATAATAATAATAGACTCTTGAGTGGAAGGTAACCACTAGGCGAGGTTAACGCCGGAGGCGTTTTCTACCACCTAACACCTAACCCTTA
>NW_007377812.1:72772-88956 GCF_000475195.1 Diaphorina citri | reverse complement strand
CTCTCTCTCTCTCTCTCTCTCTCTCTCTCTCTCTCTCTCTCTCTCTCTCTCTCTCTCTCTCTCTCTCTCTCTAGTTTTTACGATCTTTACGCACTCTTCTTTTTTTACGATTATTTGTTTCATTGTTTTGAGTTGGAAAAAGAAGGATAAATTGTCGTAAATTTTATTTAATATAGGAATGAGCATTGCACTCGTCTTAAATCATCTCTCTCTCTCTCTCTCACTTTCTTTCTCTGTACAGGCCAAATCGAACCTGAAAATCTTCTTCGTTTGATGAACAACTTCGCCAAATTTTAAGTACGAGTACCCCAATTTTGGGTCAATTTTAAACTCGTGTGAGATTACTCCACTATAAGGCCAGCCACTCACTATCAGGTGTCAGGTAGACCTGACATTCGGACTTTTCAGCCGTACCTGTCAGGTCTACCTGATAGTATATGTGCTCATCACAGGTATCAGGTATACCTAACATTCGGACCTTTACAGTCGTACCTGTCAGTGTGTGTGCTCATCAGGCATCAGATAGACCTTTAGAGTCGTACCTGTCAGGTCTACCTGATAGTGAGTGGCTCGCCCCACCCACCATCAACAAAATTGCCAAATCCGCGAACATAATCGCGAAATCCGCGAACAAAATCGCGAAATCCGCGAACAAAATCGCGAAACCACACACACACACACACACACACACACTTTGTTTCTTTCTATATAGGCTAAATCGGACCAAAAAATCTTCTTCGTTTCATGAACAAGTTCGCCAAACGAGTCAATTTTTTAAACGTGTGTGCGACTACTCCACTAAGGTTAGCCACTCACTTTCAGGTGTCAGGTCTATCTGATAGTGTGTGTGCTCATCAGGTATCAGGTAGACCTAACATTCGGACCTTTACAGTCGTACCTGTCAGTGTGTGTGCTCATCAGGCATCAGATAGACCTGACATTCGGACCTTTACAGTCGTACCTGTCAGGTCTACCTAGTGAGTGGCTCGCCCTACCCACCATCCCGCACTGGTTTCCAAGATGTGTAAATAATTCACACCCAAACTCAACACTCTGATGTTTGGGGAGGTTCTGTTACATTAGAATGACAATGGAGGTGCAAAACGTTCCCTTGTAGCAGTTTTCTCTCCTTTGTCAAATTTTTCATGTGTAACACTTCTTTTACGACTGAGCTGCTTATCCCGAGAATGCTTCGGATCAGAACTGTCCAAAATTGAATAATGATAGAAGACTCTTTTGTGGGAGTTAACAACCACCAGGTGAGGTTAACGCCAAATGCTTGGAGAGTGGTGTAAGCGGTAGGCCACGGCTTCAATGCCCGGCCGGGGCGGATTTCAGCCTGAACGGATATTGTTCGTCCTCGGAACGGCTGGATTTCTCCTATCCTGTCATCCTTCTCTCTCTTCGGGACGATACGACCTTAGCAGTTACAGTTCCCTTTAACAAACCTCTTAAAAAATAAGAAGAAAAGCATAAAAGGACGAGAATCGTATGGCCCATTTTTAGTCGCCCCAACAGCGCATTTTGGACAGCGCTCACTCAAAGGTATTACCGTGTGAGCGTGAGTGATGCGATGGAAATAAAAAGAAACCCATAACTTTTATTTTATTATCCTCTGCTCGTCATAAAACTTCACCACATCGATAAGTCTTTCTCAAGATCCGACAGCCGCGGATTTGAGGTTCACGGTGTGTTTATGTACCGGGCTAGGAGAGCTCGGACGACGTGAGATAGCTGTCCCGGCGGCAATTTTTAAAATTTATTTTATATTTATTTTTGTTTGCTTTGTAATTAATTCGCTTGTTTTTAATAGCTAATATAAATGAAAAGTATAATATATAATCGTGCAAAGTAAAGATTAAAAGTAAAAAATGAATTCAGATTGTACAAGTTGCGGAAAAAATCAAAATTTCGAATTTCCCGCCAACTTTACACGCTTAAAGGCCGACAATGGCCTAGCTCAGCCCAGTACATAAACACAGCCTCAATTTGGAAAAGAGCTGTTAAGGTGTGTCCAAACATAGTCGACCCGCCATCTATCGATGTCAATTGACACGTCCACATTGCCTCGACAACATAGATTCATCTCGTCGATCGACAGCCGGTCGACTATGTTTGGACACACTTTTAAAATTTGAAACTCAAAACTGTGGAGTACCTACAAGTATCTACACCTACAGACAGTGACAATGGAGCAGTTGCAAATGGGTAAAAAATATAAATAAATGGTCGATTCCTTGTAAAAAGTTAGGAAGAATCCAAATCCGAGGTCAAAAATCCGAAAAAATAACTGTAAAAAGTCGAAAATTCAATTTTTTTTCCGTTCTAATGAAAGAGTTTAAAGATGTGTGACGTCAGACTTTACGCAGTTGTTTTTTTCGTCCGCTAGGTAGCGCCAGTATGCAAGCACGCTTGCGGAGGAGCAGAAAGAAATGCGCAGAAACGTATGCGCACAAACACATTAATGCGTTGCCTGCGAGGGAGCTTTGCTCGGGACATTTGATGTGACGTCATCGTGTACGGGAGCGTATGCCGTGACGTCAAAGTTTACGATTTACCGGTATTTTTTAAATCGATTTATCTCGGGATCTAGAAGTTGTAGAAGAAAAAGGAAAATTCCGTTTGTCCTCATTTTTGCTGCTCTATGACTTTGAAACATCACCCAAGTAAGCGCAACTGATCTATTGACACGTCCACATTGCCTCGACAACATAGATTCATCTCGTCGATCGCCGGCCGGTCGACTATGTTTGGACACACTTTTAAAATTTGAAACTCAAAACTGTGGAGTACCCAGTACCTACAAGTACATATCTACACCTACACCTACAGACAGTGACAATTTGACAGTAGTATGTTGAATGCATCAGTTCCTAATGTGTGACTGGCTGCACAACATTGCTTCAGCTGTTGGCTACACTTTGTTTTTATCAAAATCGTTTTCTAAAATTACCTGCCTCTATGCGTTTGCCTATTACCTACATACGTAAATTGCAAATGGTCGGATAATGTTCAGAAAGTTTTGAACCATGAAGGTGGCTTCAGAACATCAAGCTTGCAATACTATACTACATGCTTGAATTGGAATTTTATTATTCTTCCTCTAAAAATAAAATAAGGTAGGTAGGTAAGTATTAAAAGTGAATTACCTACTGAAATAAGTGAAACTTTTTCTTTCATCGGAAAAAAATGAAACCCAGTTGAAAATTTCACGGAAGAGCAAGACATCAAGCAATCTTGCAATCCCGCAACCCACAATCAGTTGAACAATCCAAATTCCCATTTATATCCATTATCAAGACATTTCAAAAATGTGTTCACCCTTACTCCTCCTCTTTCTTCTTCTTCTCCTCCTCTTTCTTCTTCTTCTTCTCCTCCTCCTCTTTCTTCTTCTTCTCCTCCTCTTTCTTCTTCGTCTTCTTCTACTTCTCCTCCTTTCCTTTCTTTCTAATCAGCGCTCCTAATTTAAAACGCGAACAACTTAATTTTTCCCCTCTCTCCCTGGACTTGGAAAACTTTTCTCCTTTGAAGATCACCTAACAAATTGTTGATTGATTAGCCAGACAAGCGGAATGACGGCACCTAATTATTTATCCCGGTGAAATTAAGAAGGAGAAACACGGGAAGAGGGAAGAAGGAATTCTGGAATTGGAACGAATTAGAGAGCGCGCAAATTGATCTTGTTTGTTTGACAAAATATTATGTTGAAAAAAAAAAAAATAAAAAAAAATAGAAGAAGGAGGTGAAGAAGAACAGAAGGAGAAAGACGACAAGAGGAAGAAGGAGATGAAGAAGAGGAGGAGGAGGAGGAGGAGGAGAAGAAGAAGAAGAGGAGGAGGAGGAGGAGAAAGTAGGAATGTTGCTACTCAGTTGTAACAAACATCATTTCAGATTTTTTTTCTTTTTTTAAGACTTTAAAGAAAAAAAAAGTTGATTAAATGTTTGAAATTTGTTTCAATTGATGTATTTCATTTATTTCTCTTCGTCTTCTCCTCTTTCTTATCCTCCTCCTCCTCCTCCTTCTCCTCCTCCTCCTTCTCCTCCTTCTCCTCCTCCTTCTAAAAAAAAAAAAAATCTCTTAATTTTAGAAAAAAAAAAATACTTTGAATAAAGTAATGAGCATTTTCTTTCTAATCTATTTAGGCAGACGATTGCTAAACTTTTTTTGCCTTCTTCTGTCTAACTTTATCAGTTGCACCTGATTGCAAGAATTTTTAGAGAGAAGAGTAAGTAAGTAAACAAGAAATTTTGAGACAAAATTGGAAAATTTGGAGATTGTTCAGAGATTAAACTTGTTCAATAGAACCCTCTGTACCTACCTAGAGATTAAAGTTGGTTTTCAAGGGTACCTAACCTCTATAGGTTAAATTTGGGAACCAACAACAAGGGTATCAATTTTTTGAGAAAAAAAAAAAAAAAAAAAAAACATATATTTTTTTGAAACCATCGATCAAAAAAAGGGTATCAATTTTTTGAATTTAAAAAAAAAAAAAAAAAAAAACGATGATTATTGTGATAAGAACCTCAGCCATCAATAAAATTCACAACTGATAACATGTCTAAATTATTAGTCTACACGTGATGATAACTGAATAATAAAGGATACCTAATAATACCTGATAAAAACCACATATATATACTTATTATGTAGGTATGTAGAATTGTAGACAATGTACCTAGTAGGAAGAAAGTACCAGAAAATAGAAATCAGAATTCTCAGTATACCTTGTATTATATCATATTATGATGTACAGGTATAGGTACTCGTATTTAATTAATTGGTTCAAGCAAAGGTGTATTTTCCCTTGGGGGAACCTGACCACTGCTCCATTTAGTTTCTACTTTCTAATAATGTACCTGTTGGAAAAGTGGTTAATTTCGGCCCCTACAAATGGCCCCAAGGCAAATCGAGTACCGCTTCGGAACGTGATGTGTGGGGGAAGTAATATTTGGCAGTAAAATATTTGCGTTCATATTTACAAATGTTCTATGGAAAAACTACAGACGGCATTTCAATTCCAGGAATATTATTTCTGCTAACATGCGGAATGTAGAAACTGCCTACTTAGTACCCAAGTACCAACATACAATGATAAAAAATATGTAAGTACATACTAGGTACTCGTATATATATAATTATTAGTATTAACTACCTACTATTTATTGGGGGTTAAAATGGGGGGGTCTCTGTGATCATAAAATTTACACGACCTATTAAAATTATGTATGTACCTAATTACCTTCAAAAATCGATAGGTTTTTTCTTATACCTAAGTTGACTCCCGCAGGGGTTGCAGTTATTTCGACTTTTTTAAAGAGGTTTGGATAGAGGTAGGCTTGCCAAATATCCAAAACTTATTCGGGATGCGAATCCGCGAACATAATTGCCGAATCCGTGAACATAATCGCAAAATCCGCGAACAAAATCGCGAAATCCGCGACCATAATCGCCAAATCCGCGAACATAATCGCGAAATCCGCGAACATAATCGCGAAATCCGCGAACATAATCGCGAAATCCGCGAACATAATCACGCCGAAACATAATCGCCAAATCCGCGAACATAATCGCGAAATCCGCGAACATAATCGCGAAATCCGCGAACATAATCGCGAAATTCGCGAACAAAATCGCGAAATCCGCGAACATAATCGGCAAATCCGCGAACAGAATCGCCAAATCCGCGAACATAGTCGCAAATCCGCGAACATAATCGGCAAATCCGCGAACATAATCGCCAAATCCGCGAACATAATCGCCAAATCCGCGAACATAGTCGCGAAATCACATAGGTACGATGTACATAGGTACGATAGGTGATAGGTAACATACCTATTATTAAAAACAGATAAACAAAATACAGTCGAACCTGGATAGATGAGAATTTCCTCCACTTCTTCCTCTTCCTCTCTTCCCTTTTTCGTTATCTGAAAATGCAGTCATTGTGAAAATGTCAGGAGATGGCGCGATCACATCAGAATGTTCCGAGAAACAGAGAGAGGTTGTTCGTTTTGGGTTTCAAGATAGCTAGCTCTATTGTTTTTTTTTTTTTTTTTCTAACTGTACTTTTTTAAGCGAATGCAAATATCAAGTTTTTTTTTAAAGAGGTTTGACAGAGGGAACTGTGACTGCTAGAGAAATCGAAGAGAGAAGGAAGACAGGATAGGAGAAAGCCAGCCGTTCCGAGAACGAACATTATCCCATCAGGATAAAAAAAAAAAACACATGTATTTTTTTGTTAAGAGGTTTGACAGAGGGAACTGTAACTGCTATGGTCTTATCGTCCCAAAATCAAGAGAGAAGGAATTTTTTTAAAGAGGTTTAACAGAGGGAACTGTAACTGCTATGGTCTTATCGTCCCGAAATCGAAGAGAGAAGGAAGAGAGGGATAGGAGAAAGCCAGCCGTTCCGAGAACGAACATTATCCCATCAGGATAAAATCCGCCCCGGGCGGGAATCGAACCATTTTAAAGAGGTTTGACAGAGGGAACTGTAACTGCTATGGTCTTATCGTCCCGAAATCGAAGAGAGAAGGAAGCCAGGTGGAGAAAGCCAGCCGTTCCGAGAACGAACATTATCCCATCAGGATAAAATCCGCCCCGGGCGGGAATCGAACCCGCGGCGTAGCGCTTACAAGGCAGACGCGCTACCAACTAAGCTAACTAGGTTGGCTGCTCTATTGGTTTGAAACTGAAGTCTTAGTAGAAAAATATTGTTAAATTTGCAAAAGTTCCAAAGTAGGTACATAATAATATGCCTCGAATTTTTTAAACTTGAGTGTAGGTATTAGATACTCCTCAGAAAATTTTTGCAGAATTATTTGGGTACTGGCAGTGATGCCCATTTTTTCCGAGAGGTTTACTTTATTTTTCTAATTTTTGTTTTTATGACTACAATTTTTGAATAGCACTGGTTTGATAGCAGTCTTTAAGCCCTTTCTTTTGATGTAAGTGGATCTTGGAAAAGTTCGTCCAGTTCAGACTTATGTGGCGTATGGTACAGGTGGGCCAATAAATGGTACACTTACCCTATATGTACCTAAAAGGCGCCCATACACAAAAAGCCCACTCCGAGGGTTAGATGTTGGGGCAATTGCCCCAAATGATGGGTTAAGCTTACACGAATCTGTATACCTAAAAGAATCTACCTCCTCGCCCAGTTACGCTCCTCGGCAGGAGGACCGTATATAATATGTAGGTAAGGTAACAATTTAATTAACGGTTGGGGGCACGGTTGGTCCAGTGGTGACGCGCTTGCTTGCATGCAGAAGGTCGGGTTCGAATCCCACCATCGCAAAAATTTGTACTCGTTTTTCGATTGCAAATATTTCAACGGGTTACTTTCTGGTGTTCTCGTGTTGACCCAACACCTGAATGGGAAGTATTGTGTCTCTTCTCGCCCATCTGATGAGAGGCATACTACGGGATGGGCATGCTACGACACAGGCCACATGCGTCTAATGTAGCAGTTGTTTCATTGCTGCGAAATAAAAACGGCGGTGGAACGTTGGAACACTCATCGTATAGGTATGTATTATATCATATTATGATGTACAGGTATAGGTACTCGTATTTAATTAATTGGTTCAAGCAAAGGTGTATTTTCCCTTGGGGGAACCTGACCACTGCTCCATTTAAGTTCTACTTTCTAATAATGTTTCTGTTGGAAAAGTGGTTAATTTTGGCCTCTCCAAATCGCCCCAAGGCAAAGCGAATACCGCTTCGGAACGTGATGTGTGGGGGAAGTAATATTTGGCAGTAAAATATTTGCGTTCATATTTATAATGTTCTATGGAAAAACTACATGCGGCATTTCAATTCCAGGAATATTATTTCTGCTAACCACATGCGTCTAATGTAGCAGTTGTTTCATTGCTGCGAAATAAAAACGGCGGTGGAACGTTGGAACACTCATCGTATAGGTATAAAAAAAAAACTAAAAAAAAAAAAAAAAAAATCGTTTTAAAGCCCTCGTATAGAAATTAAAAAAGAAATAATTTACTTTTTTTTTTAATGCGCGTAAGACTCAGGAGATTGATAGTAAAAAAGCGACATTAATCTGAAAGTGGTCGTAACTCAGATTATTTAAATCGTTTTAGATTTTAGTTGTTTACAAAAATGGCGGTTGAGATTTTTTCAATAGAAACTTTTGGGAAGCTTAGGTGCCTACCATTGGGTAAGACTTTGACTCAAACAAGTAAGGTTCGTTCTCGGAACGGCTGACTTTCTTCTATCCTGTTTCTTCCGCTTTCGGGACGATAAGACCTTGGAGGTATAGTTCTCTCTAAGAAGAAAATAAAAATAAATAAAGATACCTATTGGGTAATAGTGAGGTATTAAGGGGAAGCTTAGGTGCCTACCATTGGGTAAGACTTTGACTCAAACAAGTAAGGTTCGTTCTCGGAACGGCTGACTTTCTTCTATCCTGTCTCTTCCGCTTTCGGGACGATAAGACCTTGGAGGTATAGTTCTCTCTAAGAAGAAAATAAAAATAAATAAATAAAAATACCTATTGGGTAATAGTGAGGTAGGTATTAATAATCATTCTATTTTTCAGCATTCTTTCCAATATTGTCACTGGATTATTAATTTGTCGAGTTTCTAAATTCTCTGGCATGACACATTCGAGAGTGGCCTGGAAAAAACCATTTCGCAAGACCTGGAATAAATAACACGCTCGAAAATTAGACAAACTACCTATTATTTTCGAA
The DNA here is from genome assembly GCF_000475195.1 of Diaphorina citri. Taxonomy (NCBI): domain Eukaryota; kingdom Metazoa; phylum Arthropoda; class Insecta; order Hemiptera; family Psyllidae; genus Diaphorina; species Diaphorina citri. The sequence goes on along the minus strand of NW_007377812.1, from coordinate 80,245 downwards.
AGGGAGCTGAAATATATTTGCCTCATAAAAATTAGTCTCAGTAATAAATAATATTTTTTGTTTGTTAGAAGAGAAATATTGTATAATTAATTTCAAAAACGAAGAAAAAAAAAGTCAATTTGTTTGAATTATTTGCAGGGAATTTGGGGCCCATCCCATGATCCCATAGCAAAAAAAAAAAAAAACTATTTTGGATTTTATTTGTGGTGAAGTGGAAAGTCAATTTCTTGGCTTTTTGGGGTAGCACAGCAAGACTGCCTCCCTCTCATTTCTAATCAATCCTTAAGCGGTCGATCGACGGCCGATCGAATATGTGTGGACACAACTTTATATCCAAATTTCTATAGCTCTTTTATTAACGTTCACTAGTTCCTACCCTGATCATGGATAACCTTTTGGTTACAAACGTAATAAATACAATAATGTAGATTAGGCTACAAAAAAAGCTAATAATAACACATGGAATTCATATCTATGTACATACATAGACATACATACAAATATAGGTACATATTTAATATTTATTTATTTCATAACAAAATTTTCCTCCTGTTTTACATGTGACTGAACAAAACATGTTGCAATCCATATTCATGAATATTTTTATCAGTTCACAAAAATACCTCCCTCCCTCTCTCTCTCTCTCTCTCAGCTCTCTCTCTTTCCAGACTTTCTCACTCTCTCCTTCATTGTTTTCCTTTTTTTTTCTCGAATACCTCAATCTCTCTCCTTCATTGTTTTCCTTTTTTTTTTCTCGAATACCTCAATAATAGGTATGTAGCATCCACTTATGATAGCATTTTTTGACATCAATAACGTTATGTTTGTAAACTGTAATAGGAATCACATGGAAGAGAGGGAACTAACCACGTAGCAGGTAGCTAACTTCAGTGATCCGTCGAAAACTTGAAAAATGTCCTAGGTACCTACCTATTTTCGGTGGTCAATGGTCATAAAATGAATGGTTTTGGTTACAGAACTGCCTGAATTTTTCAAGGTATGCAATGTGCTGTGTATAAAAATTGAAAATCATCTTTTGAATCCTCTCTCTCTCTCTCTCAGCCCTCTCTCCTTCCAGACTTTCTCACTCTCTCCTTCATTGTTTTCCTTTTTTTCTCGAATACCTCAATAATAGGTATGTAGGATCCACTTATGATAGCATTTTTTGACATCAATATATCAATAATGTTATGTTTGTAAATCACATGGAAGAGAGGGAACTAACCACGTAGAGCCTAACTTCAGTGATCCGTCGAAAACTTGAAAAATGGTAGGTACCTATTTTCGGTGGTCAATGGTCATAAAATGAATGGTTTTGGTTACAGAACTGCCTGAATTTTTCAAGATATGCAATGTGCTGTGTATAAAAATTGAAAATCATCTTTTGAATCCAACGGAGTAAAAAAAAATACTGAATAGGTAGATACTATCCATCTAATCAGCAAAATTGCATATAAATACCTAATTAAATTAAAAAAAAGGTTCTGTATTTTTGCCAAAAAAATGAGTCGTCTAAAGAATAAAAGGTTAATTTAATAAATCTAACACTAGCATTCTTGTGACACAAATACGTACCTACTTGCAAAAAACAAGACACCTACCAACATACCTAATATATATAATGTGCGGGAGAAAAAAATACAAAGAAAACTTTGAAAACGGGATACCTACCATGTCAAGTACTAATTAACACTAAAATAAGAAGAGAATAAGTCTTCATGTTTTAGTCAAGTGAAGACTTATTCTCTTCTTATTTTAGTTTTGGTTATAGAACTGCCTGAATTTTTTCAAGATATGCAATGTGCTGTGTATAAAAATTGAAAATCATCTTTTGAATCCAACGGAGTAAAAAAAAAATACTGAATACTATCTATCTAATCAGCAAAATTGCATATACCTAAACACCTAATAAAATTAAAAAAAGGTTCTGTAATTTTGCAAAAAAAATGAGTCGTCTAAAGAATAAAAGGTTAATTTAATAAACCTAACACTAGCATTCTTGTGACACAAATACATACTTGCAAAAACCAAGACACCTACCAACATATATAATGTGTGGGAGAAAAACATACAAAGAAAAGGTCCAAAGGGTGATACAATATTTTCGAGGGTGAGAGGAAGAAAAGCTGTAAAAAATACACTTTAATACTTAACTTAAGTAGACTTTAAGGATATAAGATCCTGTCATGCTGACCAGTAAGGAAAAAAAAGGATAAGGAAACCCCAAAAAGGGTGAAAAAAGGGTCAGGTTATTGAATATTTACCCAATCATAAAGTATTAGCCTTTGACTTATGACTTCCTTCAGAGCCCTTACAACCCACCCGAAACCCTTTTTACTTTTTTGACAACTTACCTCTTAGCCCTTGTTGTGCTTGTCCAAGCATATTGTTATTGTCGTCTTTATTGGCGATTATTAACCCTTCAGTGCTTTCGTTTGGTGGAGGGGTGGAGATTTTTGAGATTTCTGTAGCATAACATTAGTTTCAAATTTCTAATACCTACACATCAAAGTTTATTTGGAGAGATTACAATAGTAAAGCAGATTACAATAGTTTATTTGGAGACAAAACATGACATGTGTAGAGAACAGGTGAGAAACATGGAAGTGTCTGGGGGGAAAATTGATATGACCAAGGAAGAAAAGGAAAATTTGAGTCATAATAAATAGGAGATAAGAAAAGTATCAGAAAACCCATTTGCAATCGATCTCCAAGCTACATAATAAATCCTTCTCTCTTCGATTTTGGGACGATAAGACCATAGCAGTTACAGTTCCCTCTGTCAAACCTTTAAAAAAAAAAATCCGTTTTCCTCCTCTTTTCTCAGCCATATTTGTTCCCGAAGCGACGATCCCAAGTTAGAATTAGGATAAGATTCAATGTCAAGTTATCAAGCCGGATATGGCTCGAATTCATTGCCAACTTGCCAACAGATATAGGTACACAAAATTTATATACACATTTATATACTTTGGATATACCTACATAGGGATAATTATCATTCTATCTATATGACTGAGGCCTCTATTTCTGCGTAACATTACCTAGTGCTTGACATTGCAAAAACTGACGGCAGTGCTGAGAGATGTGCTGAATGAGAGGAATCTGATGACAGGAGCCAAGAGTTTGATGTGTATCCGTATTAGCTGTCGCTGTACAACGGGAAGTAATTCATATGGTCATAATATGGTGCAACGTTTCTGAGCGAGAAAAAGCATTTTTCGTCAGCCTAAATAGCTTTTGCTTTGTAGCGCGTCTGCTTGTAAGCGCTAGCGAATTTCATCCTGAACGAAAAATGCTCGTTCTCAGAACGACTTTCTTTTTCCTATCCTGTCTTCCTTGTCTCTTCGATTTTGGGACGGCACAGTTCCCTCTATCAAACCTCTAAAAAAATAAAACCAAAAAACTGACCACCGGAATAAAGCATTTATTATGTGTAGTGTAGTACATAGCTTGGAGATCGATTGCAAATGGGTTTTCTGATACTTTTCTTATCTCCTTTTATTATAACTTATAACTCAAATTTACCTTGTCTTCCTTGGTCATATCAATTTTTCCCCCAGACACTTCCATGTTTCTCACCTGTTCTCTATACACATGTCATGTTTTGTCTCCAAATAAACTATTGTAATCTGCTTTAAATGTCCTTTGATGTGTAGGTATTAGAAATTTGAAACTAATGTTATGCTACAGAAATCTCAAGAATCTCCACCCCTCCACCAAACGAAAGCACTGAAGGGTTAATAATCGACAATAAAGACGACAATAACAATATGCTTGGACAAGCACAACAAGGGCTAAGAGGTAAGTTGTCAAAAAAGGGTTTCGGGGGGGTTGTAAGGGCTCTGAAGGAAGTCATAAGTCAAAGGCTAATACTTTATGATTGGGTAAATATTCAATAACCTGACCCTTTTTTCACCCTTTTTGGGCTTCCTTATCCTTTTTTTCCTTACTGGTCAGCATGACTCTCTCCCCCTCTCTCTCTCTCTCTCTCTCTCTCTCTCTCTCTCTCTCTCTCTCTCAGCTCTCTCTCCTTCCAGACTTTCTCACTCTCTCCTTCATTGTTTTACTTTTTTTCTCGAATACCTCAATAATAATAGGTATGTAGCATCCACTTATGATAGCATTTTTTGACATCAATAATGTTATGTTTGTAAACTATAATAGGAATCATATGGAAGAGAGGGAAATAACCACGCAGAAGGTCGCTTAACTTCAGTGATCCGTCGAAAACTTGAAAAATGTACTAGGTAGGTACCTATTTTCGCTGGTCAATGGTCATAAAATGAATGGTTTTGGTTATAGCATAGGTTCTGCCCTTATTTATCTTCTGACCAGGGGTGGCCAGGAAGGCATGAGGAACAGGGGCATTAGTTGGTTTCCAATGATCCAATCATTGCTTGGTTTCTAGAAAGGATACCAATTGCTTGGTCTCTAGTACAGTTAATTATGAAAGCTTTCATAAAAATAAATTGTTTCCAAAAGTTCTTTTTTCCGAAGGTTTCCTACAGGTACTTTTGTTGTAAATTTGGAATTTTTACTTGGACGGAGAAACTTCATCTTTCATCTAGTCGCAATACAACAATTCTTTCCACAAGTTTTCAAAATATTCAGAAATCAGAGAGAAGGAAGACAGGATAGGAGAAAGCCAGCCGTTCCGAGAACGAACATTATTCCATCAGGATAAAATTCGCCCCGGGCGGGAATCGAACCCGCGGCGTAGCGCTTACAAGGCAGACGCACTACCAACTAAGCTCACTAGGCTGGCGAAAACGGATTTTAACTGTGTAAAACATTCCGCTTGTCTGGCTTATCAATCAATTTGTTAGGTGATCTTCAAAAGAGAAAAGTTTGCCAAGTCAAGGAGAGCGGAGGAAAAAATTAAGTTGTTCGCGTTTTCAAGGAGGAGCGCGGATTAGAAAGAAGAAGAAGAAGAAGGAGGAGGAGGAGGAGGAGGAGGAGGAGGAGGAAGGAGAAGACGAAGATAGGTTGTATTATTTCTGAAGTGACGATCCGCAAGATTTCTATCAACTAAGGTAAGTAGATACCTACATACTCAGCAAAATAATTACGAACGTCTAATGTACCTTTTGTAGATCTTAGACGCAGGTCTCTCTCTCTTTCTCTCTCTCTCTTTCTCTCCTTCTCTCTCTCTCTCTCTCTCTCTCCCCTTTTCTCTCTCTTCCTCCTTCCCTCTCTCTCTCTCTCTCTCTCTCTCTCTCTCTCTCTCTCTCTCTCTCTCTCTCTCTCTCTCTCTCTCTCTCTGTTCTTATATTTCCTCGGAATCTTGCCAAATGTCTATTTAACTGCATCCTCATATCCTTCTCCTCTCTTCTAGCTAAATTCCCCTCTTCTCTAGTTGAATTCCCCCTAGCTATCCCTCCTTCCTAGTTATTTTCACTCATAATAGCACCTTGTATTTAGTTTCTTCTTCTTCTCCTCCTCCTCCTTCCTCTTCTTCTCATCCTCCTCCTCCTTTCTCTTCTACTTCTTCTCCTTCTTCCCCTCCTTCTTCCTCCTCCTCTTTCTCTCCAGCCGAATATTATTGCAATGTTTTTCTTCTTCTTCTTTTTCTTCTTCTTCTTCCTTCTCTTCTTCTTCTTCCTTCTCTTCTTCTTCTTCTCCTCCTTCTTCTTCGTCCTCGTCCTCCTCCTTCCCCCAATATTATTGCAACGTTCTTCTTCATCTTCTCCCATTTTGGCAAGGTCCATTAAATTCATTTGTTCCGTAACACCATCCTACGGGATGGTAAAATTGTGCTCCTCGCTAAAAATAGGACAAGTCGAGTCGAAAAAGGGATGGCGAGGATCTCCTACAAAGATTTTTTGAGACACTGACGGCTCTGGTGATTGGGGAATTCTCCTTCTGATGTTGCTCATTCATCGATACGATGAACGATACACAGATACGATGAGCTCATTCATCGTAAGATTACCAAGAGCTCGTCAAAAATATCTGTAAGCAGTACCCAATGAAACGGTGCAGTGAACTGTGAGCTCCTGTAAGACAGAATTTCTAGACCCTTGTAATCCCAAATTTCTGGTCCATTTAAAGGTAGAATTCAAAGTCTGTTCTAAGTCAGAATTTCCAGTCAATGCAATGCAGACTGTCTAGGCAATTTTCAGGCAGAATTTCTATTCCATCTCAAGGCAGAATTTATAGTCCTTCTTAAAGCAAAATATCCACTCCATTGTGAGGCAGTAGTTAGACACAGAGACACATCTCATAACAAACCTCATACATTTGATATCAGACAAGAGGAAACATCCAGTGAAAAAGATCAAAATCCCCGAGACGGAAAAATACCTGGAGAAGAAAAAACACGAAAATGGAGTTAAAATAAAACTGATTTCAACAGAGGACATCACGAACATAGAGGCTCAAATCCCGTATTATTTTTTGCTGGAAAAAAAAGGAAGAAAAAACGAAGAAGAGGAGGAAGAAGAAGTCCGCTCAATACCGCACTAGTCTATTTACGAGTCCCATCTGTTTTGAACGTAAACGTAGCGTCTGGGACTACGAATCTGTTCATTCTATTAATAAGTATGGATAAAAACGTCCAAAAGATCCATGTCAATTATACGAAAACCTTACACCATTATCCCACCGCAGAGGCATTTTAATTTCGACTAATTTAAGCTTAGTATAATGCTTACACTGTAAGCCCCCCCTGGTTCGATGGCCTGGAGTAGTGGTAATTGGAGTAGACCGGACTCCAACAAAGGCCTTTTTCGGTCGTCGTGCGCCTGAAACCCGACGAAGTGTCTTGCAAACAAGCTCTGTATGTAGTATTCTCCAAGCAATACATGAGAGGCTTATAGTCGCTTAGGCTTGTATCTATGATGGATGGAATGCGTGTTTACCAGTTGTAAGTTCTTTATAAGGTTTGGTGCCCTCCTAAACAGTACCTTAGTATATTTTCGCGGATTGGTTCTTTCTCGAAGGTTTGGGTGATTTTTCCAAGTTACGAATAACGTGGTGTTTCTTACTCCAATACTTTTCCTGAAAGATTATGAAGCACGACCGCAAATGGGAAAATATAACTAAAGTAAGGAAACCGTAAAGGAAATGTACGGATGACTGCACTAAAATTTTAAGAGCATTGATTTTCATACACTCTTTTTTCATATTCCGGCGACCTGCGGGGGGGAGGGTCCTCAAGGTAATCAACTAAGAAGCCGAGAGATTTCCGCACAGGGTGTGTATACAGCTGCCTCTCAGCTAAGCTGCCAGGCGCCAGCTGAGACAACCTGTGTGGAATTTAAGAACCCTTTCGCGTCCTCCGTTATATTATTCCCACCATTACAACCAGAATCTTCTGGGAGGAATTCTATAAAAACTCCTTTTCCGCCCAAAACTTTCTTTTTTTTGTTAACTTTTTAATGTTCTTTGTCTTCCTTTTTCTTTACGCACGAGGATCTACACACAAAAGGAGGAAGAAAAATCGATAAAAGAAAAAAAAAAGCGTGTTTT
>NW_007377812.1:14894-72505 GCF_000475195.1 Diaphorina citri | reverse complement strand
AAAAGAGTGAAACTTGGGAGCTGAACAGTGTACACCTCTTTGCCCGATCGGTATAGGGTGTAACAGAACAGAAACCGTTCTAGAACTATAGGAACTATCCTGTAACATTGGGCTTTTTTGGTCAACAAACTGAAGAATGCTGAAGAAAAAAGGTTCCATACAAAGTCACAATGAGAGCCAAAAATCAATCAGCAATTTTCCTTCATTTGTTGGACAAGAATTCCAAATTTCATCGAAATCGAACCAACCATTTGAGAGTTGTTCCGGAACAAATGAACGAAATGCCTAATCGCTGGTATGTATCGAGCCCCATGCACAGGTACGGACTTTATTATAATTTGGAAAATGGTCAGGCAGGGTTTATTAATATGCATCAGACAAAAGCGAGTACATCTGTGGTTCGCAGAGGAAAAGGGGTTTGCGGAGAAAAATAATCCAAGAAAAACCCATTAAATTTCGGACACCTATTTTTTTTTTTTGCCTATTTACATGTGTATGTAGGTAGATATTTTTTATTTTAACGTTACAATTTGTAGTTAGATATACCTAGGTACATTACCTTCTGATAATAGACATAATACGATAATGGAAGGTAGGTACATTAGCTGGCTAATTTTTAGTGGTAACATTGTATACAGGGTGTCATTGTAAAAATTTAATCTAAAGTACCTACCTACTCATTGCTCATTGGTTATGTCAAAATTCGGTACCTACCTACTAGCGGAGAGTCAAAATTTCGTTACTTAGGCTGTATTGGTGGAGATGTCAAAATTCCTTACCTATTAGTGGAGAATGTGGAGATGTCGAAATTTCTTTTCTTTGTAGTGGAGATGACAAAATCACATTGCCCACTTTATACAGCTGATATGGGGATCTTAATATTTCATCACTTTACGAGTAGAGCTTTAAAAACTTTTGTTCAGAAATTTCGTTACTTAGGCTGTATTGGTGGAGATGTCAAAATTCCTTACCTATTAGTGGAGAATGTGGAGATGTCGAAATTTCTTTTCTCTGTAGTGGAGATGACAAAATCACATTGCCCGCTTTATACAGCTGACATGGGGATCTTAATATTTCATCACTTTACGAGTAGAGATTTAAAAACTTTTGTTGAGAATTTATGTTAGGTATATATACCCAAAAGGTCAGAATTTATTATTATCACCAGGTCAGGGTGATTTTCGATTGGATCAGAAATCAGATAAATGTCAATAAATGCCTCCAGGCACACTCCATTTGATAATGGTCTCAATCTCTCAGTACTCTCAGTTAACCTAGCTCTTGGGGTCAATTTAATTTGAAGGAACCAATTACTGATGAAAAGGTGTAATTCTGGGTAGGTACTCTGTGTACAGATTCGATTTGGATTTTTCCCAACTTTTTACATAGGAATCGACCATTTATTTATAATTTTTACCCATTTGCAACTGCTCCATTTATGTTAGGTATACCCAAGGTCAGAATTTATTATTATCACCAGGTCAGTGATTTTCGATTGGATCAGAAATCAGAATACATGTCAATAAATGCCTCCAGGCACACTCCATTTGTCAATGGTCTCAATCTCTCAGTTACCCTAGCGTGATTTTCGATTGGATCAGAAATCAGAATACATGTCAATAAATGCCTCCAGGCACACTCCATTTGTCAATGGTCTCAATCTCTCAGTACTCTCACAGTTAACCTAGGACACCTAGGTCTTGGGGTCAATTTAATTTGAAGGAACCAATTACTGATGAAAAGGTGTAATTCTGGGTAGGTACTCTATGTATATTAGGGACACCCTGTATGCAGATTACCGGAAGTGAGAGTGTCACGAGCTCTCATTCAGCATGGTGATTGGTAGCACATGGTCAATAGTGCCATTACATCTCTGCCCATACTACTAACAATAGTACAATAGATACCTTCATTACCTATAACTACACAGAGCCTATGTACTAGTTATGCTAAAATTGCCAACAATATAATAGTAACCTCCCTATGTACCGATAGGTAGTATGTAAAAAAATTAATAATATGTAAATAACATGATCTTTCAAAATTTGAAATTTAGCATGCACTACGCTAAATTTTATGAATTGACTAGGACTCGAACCACCAACCTCCAGATCCGAAGTCCACGGCGCTAACCAATAATACACCTCTGAGGTTGGTTATTTGATTTAATACTTTTTGAGATCTTTGTTTGCAAGTTGGGTCTATTTTTTGCAATGAACTTTTACCAGGATCATTGACTTGACCTGGAAGAGTTTTCCCTGAGCATTTATCTGATCACGTCCAATACTCTAGGGTTCGCATTACTTTTCCGCCGCTAAATACCGCACATTAAACATGCATAATACGACATTTTTGGACTTTTTAAAGCTCATAACTTTAAGTCGGAGTGATAAAAGTAATGAAAAATTCAGCAGCCGAGGGAGTAATAAAGCTTTTTAATGCTTGAAAGTTGACCTGGAAGACACTTGTGAATTTTGGATGACAATTCTATCTTTGGAGCGTTTCTTAAAAGCATGTGAGATTAACTATTTATACGTACCTAGGTATAGATACCTACCTACATATTAAGTACATATAACATTTGCCAATATTCATTTGTTCTTTACTCGTTTTACACTTTCTAGTGAAAAATAACTCACCTATAAAGTGAATGACACTGTCCACTCGACTGTCCTTTTATTGCTCGATGAAACAGTAGCCCACAGGTAATAATTTAAAAAATCTTCTAGTCAAATAAAATTAAAAGAGTCAATTAAAAAAATACTTTCAATGCTTAATCGCCACTAGAAAATTATGCTCACGGCTCATAACTTTAAGTCGGAGTGATAAAAGTAATGAAAAATTCAGCAGCCGAGGGAGTAATAAAGCTTTTTAATGCTTGAAAGTTAAAAAGAGTGAAACTTGGGAGCTGAACAGTGTACACCTCTTTGCCCGATCGGTATAGGGTGTAACAGAACAGAAACCGTTCTAGAACTTAGGAACTATCCTGTAACATTGGGCTTTTTTGGTCAACAAACTGAAGAATGCTGAAGAAAAAAGGTTCCATACGGGGGCCCAAAGACACAATGAGAGCCAAAAATCAATCAGCAATTTTCCTTCATTTGTTGGACAAGAATTCCATTATTTCATCGAAATCGAACCAACCCTTTGAGAGTTGTTCCGGAACAAATGAACGAAATGCCTAATCGCTGGTATGTATCGAGCCTCATGCACAGGTACGGGCTTTATTAGAATTTGGAAAATGGTCAGGCAGGGTTTATTAATATGCATCAGACAAAAGTGAGTACATCTGTGGTTCGCAGAGGAAAAGGGGTTTGCGGAGAAAAATAATCCAAGAAAAACCCATCGGATAATAAATTATTTTTACACAAAAAAATTATTAAAAAAAAAAAAAAAACTCATACAGACCACAATACATTATCGAGTATCCAATAAATAAAAATTAAAACCCCATAGGAAATAAATAATAGGTAGGCGAAAAAAAAATCGCAATAATGTTTTTGTCAGGAACAAATTTTTTGCCAATTAATTAAAAAAACGAAATTTATGTCACCACTTGAAATTTTGTGTTTTTGGCAAAGTTGAGGGCTGCCTGAGTGTGCCGTCAGATTGGAAGGTTGGTGGTTCATGTCCCCTTGAACGGAAACACGTGGAGAGAGAAACAATCATTAAAATACCTATATTGACGGACTGCCCAAAATTTGTGTTGCCAAAATGACTCAGCATACTTCTCAGACAAAAAGCAGCATTTTGAATGGAATATCTTTTTAATATTTCACCGATTTTATTTCTCACATTGGATAAGTAAGTAGGTAACTGCCTACCTATGTACTTATTAGAATAATGGTAAAAGCTAATACAATATCAGAGTGGATGATACTCTTATAATAGCAACATGGTCAAATATTTGAATATGCTAAGTAAATGATTCATTATTGCACTTAAAATAAATTTAATTTTTTGCTGATTTCCTTAATTTAAATAGGTATTGGTTTTAGCTTCCAAAATTTGAAGAAGTTAAAAGGTACTCTCTCTTTCTCTCTTCGTCTCTCTCTCTCTCTTGATTTCTTTTCCTTTCGTCACTTCCCTCTCTTTCATCCTCTCTCTTTCTTTTCTCCCTCATTTCCCTTTTCTCTCCTTCTTTATTTATTTTGCTCTTTTCCTCTCTTTCTGTATTTAGGTATCCTTTTTTCTCTCATTCCTTTTTCTCTCTCTCTCTCTCTCTCTCTCTCTCTCTCTCTCTGGTAAAGCCACTTCAAACAATAAAGCGTGTGCTTTCCATCACAACAAACATAAGTTGAGAATAAATTTATAATTGAAAGTTAAGCGAAATTTAAAATAATGCATTTTTTTTTTCAGCTTTTGCTCGTATTTTTATGGAGGAAAAATATTGTTTGAAGATTTTTTTTCACTCACATTATAATAAATATTATTATTTTTCATGATAATTATGTATGTATAGGTAGTTTTTTCCTCCTGTTCTCTTTCTCTCTCTCTCTCTCTCTCTCTCTCCTTCCTCTTTTCCCTGATTTTTTTCCTCCTACAATTAAAATATTACTCATTGATCTTATATTTATTATTGTTATCAAAGCGTGAACAAGAATAAAAATGCTTTTTAATTAGGTCTGTGGATTTTTCTTCCTCTCTCTCTTCACCTTCTTCGTGCTCCTCCTCTCCTTCTTTTTTTTCCTTAAAAAAAAAAAACAATACCTAAGTATCGTTGTTTTGTGTATTTGTGTTCAATTTTCTCAACTTACCTATACCTAGGTATGTAGGTATTTATGTACTTGTTCAAATTGTGTCTGGAAGCAATTTGGGTCGCGCTGTCGGAAATCGCGAGGCCCATAAATCTATCTCAGAACACGACTTGTTTTTGTGGTTACAAGAACGAATTTTGAAAATTGCAAATAATAATTTTTGACTCTACATGCCTGAGTTGCTTCACTAAAGGTGGGTGTTTGCGCCCAAAATCAGATTTTGTCTAAGAACCTACCATACAGTTACCATTCTAAACAAGTGGTTTGGCTTTCGAGGGGAAAAAATGGGGGCTGTCGATTGTTTTATCTTACTCAATGTCAAGTTAGCTACTCATATCATCATAATCTCAAATATATAAACAAGATACAATTTTCAAAAGTCACTCTTCCTTCTAAATTGGAATTCAATGTAATGTAACCATGTCTTAATACCTACTTTGCATCTACCTATACAATCTATATCAAATAAAGTGTATCTGTACCTAGATATAAGCACAAATTAAACACACATACTGTCTCGTGCCTTGTCAAATTAAAGTGTCAATGTTAATGTGATACCCTTGTGTTTAAGGATTTTAAAATGGGTAGGAATAGTACACACTATACCTAATGGTTAGGTACATAATCATGTGTGCCTATGTTTCGTTATATTGAGAAATTAAAGTGATAAAACGTGTACGTATTGAGAAATAAGTTTATGTTTGATGTGGGTGATTTATTTACTGAACTAACATTTATTCAAAACACTTCATTAATACATCGCTGTTGATTTTGTTCTAATAAAACACTCACATGCTAAGCTACGTTGAGCGTGGTGGGTATTTGAAAGGGTGACCGTATGGTTATGACGTGCTTCTGGCTAAAATTTGGGCTACATTGATTCTTAGGGAGACAAGAGTACCAAGATTTTCAGATATCCAGGATACAAAGTTCGATGCTCGGGCTCGGAGATTCTGGAAAAAATGATATGAGTACTTCTTCTTCTTCTTCTTCTTCTTCTTCTTCTTCTTCTTCTTCTTCTTCTTCTTCTTCTTCTTCTTCTTCTTCTTCTTGCTTCTTCTTCTTCTTCTTCTTCTTCTTCTTCTTCTTCTTCTTCTTCTTCTTCTTCTTCTTCTTCTTCTTCTTCTTCTCCTTCTTCTTCTTCTCCTCCACCTTCTTCTCGTCCTCCTTCTCCTTCTTCTGCTCCTCCTCCTTCTTCTGCTCCTCCTCCTTCTTCTTCTTCCTCCTCCGTCTTCTGGTCGTTAATCGAATCTTTCCATCTGTTTTAGACGTAGGCGAAAAACGGTAGGCAAAATGAATTTTCATTTTTCATCAGCAAAGGAAATTGTAAATTATCTATTTTCACATTTTCTCAAAAAAAAAAAAAAAAAAAAATCTTTTCCTTTTCCTTTCTCTCCTGTAATCCTTAAAGTCTCCTTCCGCATAATGTCCCTTCCTAGTGTGCGCTTTTCCTCCAGCTTTCCCGGCAAAGACAAATTCATAATCGTAAAGTTTAGTTTAATTTATATCTCCCTCCGACTTTCTCGGTATGGTAGATATTAGAAACTTATCAAGTTGTTATTATTATTACAGTTTTAAATTTCCCAGCGATGTCCTGCTGTTACGCAGAAAAAGGTAGCGTTGTTTTTCAATGGTCTTTTGTCTCATGTTCAAAAAAATCTGGTGTGAACATCACACGAATTTTTTTCTTATGACTTTCCTTAACCGAAACGTGACGAAACTCCAAGCACGAAAAACAAAAAAAAAAAAAAAATCTTTTCCTTTTCCTTTCTCTCCTGTAATCCTTAAAGTCTCCTTCCGCATAATGTCCCTGTCCCTTCCTAGTGCGCTTTCTCTCCAGCTTTCCCGGCAAAGACAAATTCATAATCGTAAAGTTCAGTATAATTTATATCTCCCTCCGACTCTCTCGGTATAGTAGATATTAGAAAGTTATCAAGTTATTGTTATATTACAGTTTTAAATTTCCCAGCGATGTCCTGCTGTTACGCAGAAAAAGGTAGCGTTGTTTTTCAATGGTCTTTTGTCTCATGTTCAAAAAATCTGGTGTGAACATCACACGACTTTTTCCCTTATGACTTTCCTTATCCGAATGGTGACGTAACTCAAACTACGAAAAATGAACATCACACGATTTTTTTTTCCTTTTGACTTTCCTTAACCGAAACGTGACGAAACTCCAAGCAAGAAAAATGCAATCAGTCAGGTTTTGAAATCAATTTTGAATATTATTTTGAAAAATCATTTTCATCAAGTTTTCATTTCGCCATTTCTTCATGTTTCTCTCTCCCTCTTTAGGTACCTACACGAAAAACGCAATCAGTCAGGTTTTGAAATCAATTTTGAATATTTGAATGTTATTTTCAAAACTCATTTTCATCAGGTTTTCATTTCGCCATTTCTTCATGTTTCTCTCTCCCTCTTTACCCATCTCTCTCTCTCTTATATTTTCAATATTAAGAAATATCCCGATATTTTTTCATTTTATTTTTTCTCTCAATAAGACGTAATCTCTACCTCTCTTTACCTCCCAGTTTCCCGTATTTACCCATCTTCCTTTTGCAATATATGAAAATGGGACACTTCCACACCTCCAATATAATGCAAATTAAAAATCTAAAAAAAAGTAATGGAAAAATTTGTCTCTACAAGTCTACATGCCTGAGTTGCTTCAAGTTGTTCAAAGGCTTGTAATTCTGAAATGATTAAGGTTTTAAAAGCCATTTTCATCAACAAATGGTCTTCAATTTTTGCATCTGGGCTGAGGTTGGTTGAGTTGGGGAGAGAGATTTTTTGGGCCCGACTCTAGCCCAAATGTCCAATGTTAATTCAGATAACAAGGGGTTAAAAGGTATCCAACCCAATGTAGGGGCTAAGAGTTAACACAGGGACCACAGGGTTAAACAACGAAAAACACCTACTCAAGAGAGCCTCACTTTCCACCTCAGAAATTTCTAATCGGATTGACAAATTTATTTCTAATAAACGCTGCAGAAATTAGATTACCCAACGAAATAATCTCGCTGTTCCCAATATCCGCGCCTTCATTAGAGAAATTTCTAAAGGAAATGAAATTCCAAATGCTCTCTTAAAATACAGGGTGTCCCTATAGATTAACTATAGTTTCATTTCTCTACGAACTACGATTAACACAGAGATAGATTTTTTTAAATCGATATTTGGCTTGGACACCCTGTAATCCCTGTATTACTTGATGGGCGGGCAAAATGAATTTCTCATTTTTTAAAGGTTATTTCGATTTTTCATATTTTCATCTCATTAACGGACTCCTGGGGTCTTAAAACACTAACGCATTATTGAACAGAGGTGTGGAAAGGCAGAACATAAATACACTTCTGTGTTTTGTTTCGTTTGAGATTGAATTGGAAAAGTTAGTGACCACCTGTTCTACATAATGTTGAGTTAGGAACAAATAGAAAATCAATTTAGAAACAATTAAAATTCAGAAAATTAAATTCAAGGCCTTTTTCTTTCTTAGCCTTGATTTTTTTAGGACTCCTAAACGATTTGTCAAGTTTTCATGTGCAGTCAGGGTCAGCCTGGAAGAATGGTGGAAAGCATAGAGGAATGGTGGCTATTATGATGTGTACCTTACGTAAGAACAAAAATAAGAACAAGAACTGGGAATTAGGAGAACAAGAAGAAGAGAAGAACGAGGAACAGGAGGAGTGTATGTACTTGTACATCAATAAGCAAGGTAATTAAACACACGAAAATGTGGATACGCATCAAAGTCGATTAAGATTTTGTTCTTTCGAGTGTCTCCTAATCTGCCGTGTACAAAACGCGGAGCGCCATAGCCCCACATGTGAAGGGCCCATAGCGCCACTAAGCCCCAAAAATTTGTTAACGAAGCGAATCGCCAAAAGAAAAAAAAATCTTCATTGAAGTCGTATCAAATAAATTCAACGGTACCTTTACCTTCTTGATTAACCATGGGAGGAAGAAAATTAACCATGGATGGGAAAGAATAATTAATCATAAGAGGAATTAATCATGGAAAGGAAATGAACCGTTCAGGAAGATAATAATATACCTATTCATAATTCGGAACATATTGGTGTGATTTAAGGGGGTCTTATTTTGCCTAATTGAAGGAACGAAGTGAATTTTAACTTTCAAATTGATGTTTTAACTTGCTCCAGCTTTTAACTTGGTTTTAACGTTTGGGTTGTAGGTTTTAACTAGACTAGTTTTCCTTTAGTTTGTCTGTAAGTTTGTTACTTTCTAGTCTGTCTGTATGTTTGTTTCACGATAACTCTCCAATGGTTTGTTGGATTTTAATGGCGTTTTACAGGAATGGTCAACAGATGAAGGAAATTTCCTCATCAGATTTTGGGAAAGATCGGGCCTTCGGAGGTCTCGTAGGGGCTTTTTTCTGTGTAAGCTCTAAGTACACTGATTTAAAATTAACCATGGATGGGAAAGAATAATTAATCATAAGAGGAATTAATCATGGAAAGGAAATGAACCGTTCAGGAAGATAATAATATTCATAATTCGGAACATATTGGTGTGATTTAAGGGGTTCTTATTTTGCCTAATTGAGGGAACGAAGTAATTTTAACTTTCAAATTGATGTTTTAACTTGCTCCAGCTTTTAACTTGGTTTTAACGTTTGGGTTCTAGGTTTTAACTAGACTAGTTTTCCTTTAGTTTGTCTGTAAGTTTGTTTCACAATAACTCTCGAATGGTTTGTACCTATAGGATTTTAATGGCGTTTTACAGGAATGGTCAACAGATGAAGGAACCTCATCAGATTTTGGGAAAGATCAGGCCTCCGGAGGTCTCATAGGGGCTTTTTTCCGAGTAAGCTCTAAGTACACTGATTCACTGCTAACGGAACCAACAGTACGAAACAAGTAGACAATCGGACCAAATTAATACAAAATAGAAAGTAATTATCGAGTTAAAACTCACAACTTAGCCCCAAAAGCCCTCGAAGGCACCCGAAAAGTCACTCAACTTGAGACTAATGAAAAAGAAAAGGCTAAGTTAGTTTTTAATATTTCATCAAAACCCTCTCGTCCACTAATGTCCACTTGAAGAACTTTCATTTCCAACTCAAACATTTCCTCATGTCCACTGTTTTTCATTTCTTTTTCTTCTTCCTCGTCTTCTCCAACAGTACGAAACAAGTAGACAATCGGACCAAATTAATACAAAATAGAAAGTAATTATCGAGCTAAAACTGACAACTTAGCCCCAAAAACCCTCGAAGGCACCCGAAAAGTCACTCAACTTGAGACTAATGAAAAAGAAAAAGCTAAGAAGTTTTTAATATTTCATCAAAACCCTCTCGTCCACTAATGTCCACTTGAAGAACTTTCATTTCCAACCCAAACATTTCCTCATGTCCACTGTTTTTCATTTCTTCTTCTTCTTCTTCTTCTTCTTCTTCTTCTTCTTCTTCTTCTTTTTCTTCTTCCTCGTCTTCTCCTTCTTCTTCTCCTTCTTGTTCTCCTTCTCCTTCTCCTTCTTCTTCCTCTTCTTCTCCTCCTCCTCCTCCTTCTTCTTCTTCTCCTTCGTCTTCTCCTTCTTCTCCTCCTTGTTCTTCTTCTTCTCCTTCTTCTTCTTGTTCTCCTCCTCCTTCTTCTTCTTCTTCTTCTTCTTCATGTCCACTTCACTTTCGCTTGATAGCGTTCATTCAACGCGTTACCGGTCCCTCTTGTGTGAAATATTTCTGTTTAAATATTCTATCCCCCCAATCCAGAGCTTTTTATTAACTAAAAAACTCTCTTTTGTTTAAGTTTGTTAGGAAAGGTAGGTATATAATATAGCACACCAACTCATGTGTGAAGAAATTCTTTGAACAGGGTGTATCAGAGGTGTCCGAAATGTGGTCGAAATTTCGATTTAAATTTTACCTTATGACCACTGACCACATTTAACAAATTTCAGGGAATCTATAGGTACAGTACGAGTATCTGCTAGGTAAGTATTTGAATAATTCAAGATATTTGATGAATCGAAATGAGATCTATCTAAGTTTCAACTCGAAGATTTTTTATTTTGCCTCTTTGCTAGTTGTATGTTTATTGTCTCTCAGTTTGCTTATTCCTTTGTTTGAACTTTCGATAACCTGATTTTGATGAAGCTTAGTAAAGAGAGAGTAAAAAATCAACATACATTAGGTACCTATACCTAATGGAAATTCTCTTAGATTTCGTAGCCGAGGAATCTTTGATAGGTGCTCTTCTTCTTTCTGAATGCTACAGTTCACTACGTTCGTTTAAGTTTGTTAGAAAGGTATTTAATATAGCACACATCAACTCATGTGTGAAGAAATTCTTTCGATAGGGTGCAACAGAGGTGTCCAAAATTTTGAGATGAGTTTCACTTTTTGAGCAAACTCAACAAATTTCAAGGAATCTATAGACAGTATCTAAAAGGTAAGTATTTGAATAATTCACTATATTTGATAGATCAAAGTGAGATCTAAATTTCAACTCGAATACCTATTTTGAGTTTGCCTAATATTTTTACGTCTTTTGTCTGTCTCTTTGTTTGTTTGTTTCATTTCTCTATGACAACTTCGTTTCAATCTGGATTACCTGAGTTTGACGAAATTTGGAAAAATGTTCAGCAGTTCAGCACATAAAGGAAAACTTTGATAGATTTCGTATCCGATCCAGCCCTTAGGGGCCTGTAGTTCACTACGTTTTGCCTTCGCGAGGCTCAAAATCGACGTTCTTTCCACAGAAAACTAACTTTTACGAGTGAGCTTTTACCAGTTTACACTTCAGTTTTGACATGTGTATCGCTATTACCCTGTATATAATATCAAGAGGTAGCGACCAGTGGCTACTTTGCATTGATTTGTCACATATCAGCCCAGGGTAGATGTTTTGAATTTTTGATATGATTTCCTCGTCCTTCTCCCTCCCCCTCCTCCTCCTCCTTCTCTCTTCTTCTCCTCCTCCTCCTCCCACCTTCTATATTGGTGGAGATGTCACATTTCTCTTGAAGTAATACGAGTATTAGTGGGAGATGTCACATTTCTCTTATAGAAATTAGTGGAGATGTTAGATTTCTCTTGAAGAAATTAGTGGAGATGTCAGATTACTCTTGAAGTACGAGTGGTGGAGGTGTCACATTTCTCTTAAAGACATGTTATACATTTTTATGCATAGTATATTTCTGGTCAATATTGAAACCTCTTCAAGCGTGCTAATATTCTTCATGACGTCCCCACCACCCTTCTTTCATAATCTTGTCACTTGTATACCTACCTATATCGAAATAAGTTCTCATTAGGCCTTTAGGTCTTGATACCTACATGAATAAAATTTACAAAAGTTTTGTAAGTATTTTTGAAGCAAGGCTAATAGTTAGCTTGGTTAATAGAGCGTCTGCCTTGTAAGAACT
Source organism: Diaphorina citri (assembly GCF_000475195.1). Classification (NCBI taxonomy): domain Eukaryota; kingdom Metazoa; phylum Arthropoda; class Insecta; order Hemiptera; family Psyllidae; genus Diaphorina; species Diaphorina citri. The sequence continues at coordinate 60,362 of NW_007377812.1, read as the reverse complement.
AGGCCGTGAGTTCGATTCCCGCCCGGGGATTCATCATGAAGGGATAAGGTTCGTTCTCGGAACGGCTGGCTCTCTCCTAATCCTGTCTTATCCTTCCTTTCGGGATGATAAGACCTTAGCAGTTAAACTTTTGTGCTTGAATTGCTTATGTCTAGAGCTGTCCATATTTATCAATAATAGTATATCGGGTAATGTCAAATGCACTCTGGGAGTCAAAGGGTTCTGAATAGCTACATAGGAAACATTTATTTTCAGCATTTTAAAAACGTTTACCTACCTGCCTATGTACATGCAATAAAAAATCCCTTTGTATTAAATTTCTGTCTCACATGCTTCCTCTAAAAAGTTGGAACTTTAAAAACAATGAGTTGCATTATGTAGTTGTAGTGTACCGATAGTATAAAGGTATAATGTAATTATAGGTAGTTTCTGTCTGTTATATAGTTAGAGGCAGGCAGATTACTGTAGAAAAAACTACTGAGAGGTGAGAGTAATGAACTATGAATGTATTAGATAATTGCTTTAGATGTCAGATTTGAAAAAATTGATAAGGCTGTCAAAATTACCAGGAAAAAATCTTACACCTCATAAATAAATTATTTAGATTTTATTTTATAGGTTTTAACAGGTGGTACCTTCCTATTTTTATTTATTTTTTTATTATTATTATTATTTTTTTATTTTTTTTTTTTTGGAGAGAGAAAGCATTTCTTGGTCATCCAATCAGTGGTAGATATAATTTGAGTGCCATTTGTTTTACTTTTTAATTGTTCCATAGTGCATCATTAAAAAAAATATTTACACTTTAGTGTAGGTACATAGGTACTTCTTTATTCTCAAACACAGAAACTGCAGTCATTAAAATATTATTATCATCATTAGATACAATCTCTAATTTATGATTACCCTTATGAACTCCAAGCTCCAAGGCAGTCCAATAGATTTAATTTATGATCCATGTAATTACTGAGGATGCAATCTTATGACCCGGCAGAGGCCGCAGCCCCATTGGGTAAATTTAATCTCAAAGTATGATTTTCGGCCTCTGGCCTCCGAGATTCTGATCGCCTGCAGCATACTGACCTTTGGCCTCCAGAACGCAGCTGGCTGATTTTTGACCTGTAACAGTATTTTGAATTAAATGTTTATTTTAATAAAATTTAGTTTGAAAAAATTTCTGGCCTCTTGTATTCCCGCTTAGACAGGTTCGACTGTATTTAACTCCAAACCTACATCGTCCAATACCAAAATTTTGGTGATAAAATCCTCAGGAAATAGGTAGGCATAGGCAAATGGGTTGGTAGGTTTTGGTATGTATCTTAGGTGATTATTTCAATGATTTCCCTCAGCCGAATATTACCTTCAATTCTTTTCTTTTGATTCGAAATTGTGTTTTATGCATGAGCACAGGTCGTCCAACATTTGCATTTGAAGTAAGTAAACAAAACAAAAAATTCCTCTCTTCACTGATGAAAAAATAAAATGGCCTTCACTTCATTGATTTGAAAAAAGTACCCTCATTTTCATGAGTTTTGTTTGCCTATATTTACATCTAAAAGAAAAGAAAAAGGGACCTTGGTATGGAAAAAGAAAAAAAATCTATTTACTTTGCTTTGTTTAAATAAAAATCAAATTGAAAGTTGTGTGCCAAAGAAAGAAATTTTACCTAACTTAGGTACGTTTCATAAAAGAAAAGTAAGACGAGGGAAAAATCTAAATTAGGAACAATAGGTAGGAAATTCATATTCTACCTAAATGAAACAGATAAGAGACAAAACAGAAAGAAAGAGATGAGATATTTTATTGTAAACCTACAGGCCTAAATTTGTCTACTTACCAAATCTTCTATTCAACAAAACAAGAACCTCTATTTCCAAAAGTCTGGTTTTGCTACTGAAAACAAAATGATTGATTTTTTAGACTATAGTTTTGTTTATGTAGACATAAAAATGAGAAAAAAAGGTAATATAAAAACAACAGAACTATAAAATGTACAAAAAAATCACTAGTGCAGAAATTAATGATAAAAAACATCAATTTTATTATTTTCTAGTGCTTCCTCGATTTGGAAAATTGGTTGAGCAAAAAAGTGCGACTGAAAGGTGACAACTCGACAAGGCATCTTTTTTTTTAATTTGGTGGCCTTTTTATAACTATTTTTTTCTTATTGATAACAATCTTAATCAAAAAATACCTATAGGTATTTGGGTGTAGGTAAAAACACCAATATTCATTTTTAATCAATAAGATTTTGTTTAATGATAGGTAATTTACCGGGATTGAAATTTGAAAACCATTACTTTGTCTTTTATTCTTCAGAGATTTTCGACCAGATCACCAGAAGTTACAATTCAAATAAAATTAATCATATTAGTTTATGAGAAAATAAAATGTTTCTGAAATGTCGAACGCTCGTAAAAATTTGTTACAGGAATATGATGAGGAAGTGGAAGCGAAGGAAATTGTTGAAGCAGTGAACACTATTGTAGAAGGAAATGTAGAGGGATGTTTCAGTACCTACTGTACAAATTACAAAACTTTGTAAGTTTGTGCAATTCTCTAGTAGGCATTGTTTAATTTTCATCAAATTATTACGAACTGACCTTATTTAGGATTAGATTACCTACTAATAAACAATTTTGTCCAATTTTGAGTTGACGCCACTGTCAAAAAATTGTCAGTTAGCTCTACCTACTTTGAATTTAAGACGAAAATTCCACAATAAACCCCCCAGGGCTGAGACAATAGGCGAAATATTAAGATAAAAGAATCCGAGTGTTTTTGCTGATTCTTAAAAAGCCTTTTCTTCCTTTTTATCCCATTTGAAAATCCTTCAGTCTCGAGATAAAGACAGCTTGTTCGGTGTTATAATTTCAAATACGCGGTAGGCAGATAAATAGGTAAGTAAATTCTGAAATCTGGACTTTCAGCAAGAATTTACTGACTGCAGAGGGAGCATTGCATCATCATCTTGCTTCAATCCGGATCAATTTTTATACTATCGCCGTACGCTCTAATCTGAACTTCAGCCCTATCCACAAAACCCATCAATGGCCTATTCCATAATATATTATTATTTTAGGTCATAAACTTTTTAATGCTTTATGGGAGTTCCATAAAAGAAGAAAAAGAATAAGCACAAAAAATTATTAATCATATTAGTTTATGAGAAAATAAAATGTTTCTGAAATGTCGAACGCTCGTAAAAATTTGTTACAGGAATATGATGAGGAAGTAGAAGCGAAGGAAATTGTTGAAGCAGTGAACACTACTGTAGAAGGAAATGCAGAGGGATGTTTGAGTACTTGTACAAATTACAAAACTTTGTAAGTTTGTGCAATTCTCTAGTTAGGCATTGTTTAATTTTCATCAAATTATTACGAACTGACCTTATTTAGGATTAGATTACCTACTAATAAACAATTTTGTACAATTTTGAGTTGACGCCACTGCCAAAAAATTGTCAGTTAGCTCTACCTACTTTGAATTTAATATGAAAATTCCACAATAAACCCCCCAGGGCTGAGACAATAGGCGAAATATTAAGATAAAGGAATCCGAGTGTTTTTGCTGATTCTTCCAGAGGGAGCATTGCATCATCATCTTGCTTCAATCCGGATCAATTTTTATACTATCGTAACTATCGCCGTACGCTCTAATCTGAACTTCAGCTCTATCCACAAAACCCAATGGCCTCTTCCATAATATATTATTATTTTAGGTCATAAACTTTTTAATGCTTTATGGGAGTTCCATAAAACAAGAAAAAGAATAAGCACAAAAATGCCGGATCAATTTTTATACTATCGCCGTACGCTCTAATCTGAACTTCAGCCCTATCCACAAAACCCAATGGCCTATTCCATAATATATTATTATTTTAGGTCATAAACTTTTTAATGCTTTATGGGAGTTCCATAAAATTCGAAAAAATAAGCACAAAAAATTCGGTCGTTTTTCGTTCTTTGTTTTTGACGTAATTATCAATTTGGAGATATTTCTTCTCGGTTTACAAGGTCCTATTATTATTTTTATGGTTTTCTATTATGACAGAATCGCTTTTTGATGGCATTTAGGAGTTTTGGGGTTTTCTAATCGTTCATAATCTCTGCTTGCTAGACACAAAAAATTAGGGATATTTTCAAATTCGGTCGTTTTTCGTTCTTTGTTTTTGACGTAATTATCAATTTGGAGATATTTCTTCTCGGTTTGCAAGGTCCTATTATTTTTTTTATGGTTTTCTATTATGACAGAATCGCTTTTTGATGGCATTTAAGAGTTTTGGGGTTTTTCTAATTGTTCATAATCTCTGCTTGCTAGAATTTCTAGTCGTGTTCGTGTATTTCTATTTTTAGCTGAGTTCCCTTGGGGTGATATTTTGTAATCGGTTCTGTTTAGTGATCTACAAATCATTCCTGATACAATACAAACATGTTATCCTGACTGACAGAAGGAACCAACTTGATTTGAAATATTATAATATTAAGTTATTAAGTGTCTAGGTAAAGGGACATTCTATTACATACTCAAAAGAACATAGCAAACTTTCCAAAATTTCCCATTCACAATAGATATTTTACTCTCTCCTTTTTTCGTGTGAATGATGTATCCAAACAGATTCAAAGCGCGTATAATATTGATAGGGATCACATGCATGTGCAAACAGGGATTGAGGAGGAGAGGGGAAGAGACAAAGAGGGAAGAAGGACAAGGAAGGGAGAGATAAAGGGGAAGAAGGGGTAGATAAAGGGGAAAGTAGGAGAAGGAAGAGGAGGAGGAGGAGGAGGTATGATAATTTGACTAGAGACTATATACATACATAAATAATGATAATACCTCAGTAGAGATATACAGTGTCAAACTAGACGTGAGAGTAGGGGGGAGATGGCAAATATGTGTCCCCTGGGAGACTACCCGACCACTCTGGACTTTGCAGCCCTCCCCAGTCTATTTATTATGGTAATCCCGATATCGTCATTGTAGACCTATAGTTTTACCAACATAGGATGGTGGTTTTTTTCTGCTTTTCTTCTTCTCCTCCTTCCTTCTTCTTCTTCTTTGTCTTCTTCTTCTTTTTCTTCCTCTTCTTTCTTCTCCTCTATAATGATCCCATTTATTCATCACCATCACCTCTCTTTTCACCAAAACTCCTTGATTTTGTTTTCCGTGTTTGAGAAATTTCTTAAACGAATAAACAAAAACAACACTCACTTATAATGCAATTTGTAAAACAAGATTTTTTTATAGATAGATAGATAGATAGATAGATAGATAGATAGATAGATAGATAGATAGATAGATAGATAGATAGATAGATAGATAGATAGATACCTACCTGTAAATATTATGTTATGAAATAATGTAAGAAACTATTAATATTAATTAGGAATGGGCGGTAAACCAGCGATGCATCTTAGCTTTAATTTCACCAAAACACCATTAAGAAACACGAAATTTATTATTCACAATAAATAACGTAAAAGTAAATTATTATTTCTCATAAACACATTGTTAATGGCATTATCTTTTTCGGCTGTTCAGCATATTTCTTCCAAATTTAGCACATCTGTTTTTCTTAAGAATCATAGAAAGAGCAAGGATATTCACATTTAACAGAAAATTTCAAATCAAGTAAGCCGTATTCTGTTGAGAAATAAAAATCCTTTGAAGATTTTTAGGCAATTTAGGCTACCGAAATAATTCACCATGCCTACACTCACAAATCATACTCATACCTACTCATATACTCATACATATTTTGAATAAATCAATTACCTACCCATCTGCCTTTCTTGGTGGTCCTTCAGACAATTTAGTTGGACTTTCATCCCTGCTCCACCTCCTGTATGTATTAATTTCACTTTTACCTCTTCAGGACCATGGCCACTCTTTTTAAGCCCTTTATGACTCATTGTCTTTATGTGTAGCCCGTCTAGCAGTAGTTCTATTGACACCTTTTTTCTCTCTCTTTATCTTAACTGTTTCTCCCTTTCCTTTCCTATTTACCTGCTCCTACTATTTATCTCTCTCCCTCTCTCCCTCCCTCTCTCTCTCTCTCTCTCTTACTTTCCCCTCCTTTTACCTCTTCATCGTTTTCCATCAGAGAAAGCTCTAACTATGTAGTTACATCAGAATCGTCGAATTTACAGCATAAATATCCCGATATCCATTCATCCTCCTCTCTCTCACACACATTCTCTCTCTCTCTCCCGTCCATTAAAATTAGTTTAATTATTTATAATTTTGAGTCATTTTTCCCCAAGTTAGATAATATAATGATTTTATTTCCTTGGCCATGTTATTGTCTCGTGATTAATTCTGAACCAGTGGAACTGAACAGTCCAATCCGATCTAATTAGACAAACCCATTGTGTCTCTCCGGTACAAAAGCTCTCCAAAGCTGCATATCTCTACCTCACAACACTGCACTCCGCTAAAATCTCCCACTCTAAAAATCCCTCCCTTTCCTCTGTTTATAATATACCTCTTTTCCCCCCGTCTAAAAACCTCCTTTTCCCTCGTCTAAAAATCCCTCTCTTTCCCATCTCTCAACCTTCCCCTTCAATTCCCATATAAATTTAACTTTTGTTCTTCTCTTGTCCTAATCAGAAATTAAAATTCAATTTTCAATCCGCGAGCCTACTCCCTCCCTCCCGCCCTCCCTTTTTCTTTCCCCCTTCCCCTTAAATTTCTTTTGTGTCGAACACATTTAATTCCCTACATTCCAAGTGGAACACCTATTCCCCTTCCCTTTTCCCCCTCAAAAGCCTTTTCTTCCTTTTTATCCCATTTGAAAATCCTTCAGTCTCGAGATAAAGACAGCTTTTTCGGTGTTATAATTAATTTCAAGCTTTTTCAGTCTCGTCTACAGTTGAAAAGTTCGAAGAGGGAGGTAAACTCTTCAAGCTTTTGGAGCAATCAAGTTTTAGGGCGGAACCACCTCGCCAGGATTTTGCTTGATTGAACGTAGTAATCCAGGAATATTGGTTAGTATTTAGACTGGAATATTCGGATCTTCTTTGAAAGTGATTGGTAAAATCAAATATCAGTAGTTGGAAGGTTGGAACTCATTGTAGGACTTACTCAGAAGAACTTCGACAGGGCTTCCAAAGACCATCTGAATATTCCAGTTCTAATTTTTGAATTCGGAACATTTATATAATCAAGCCTAATTATGATTCTGGTTGTATTTTTCCAAATTCTATCAAAAGCAGACCAACCGTGAGAGAGCTATCGCTGAACAAACAGAGAAACTAAAATAAAAATAGAAAATTCTTCCAAAACTATCATAAACAAAACTTGGATATTGATAAAATAAATAATAAAGCACTTCTCATTTTTTTTTTTTTATTTGTTTATTGAATAATAAAAAATAAAATACAGGTATTTGAATCAAGCACTAGAGTAGGTACTAATTGCCAATATTATTTTAATAAAAACAAATTAAAGTGAAAAAAAAAAGAAATAATTAATTTGAGCAGGTATAATTATATTTTATAATTCAGGAAATTTATTGTTGGATCTTTATTAGACCTTCGACATCCTTGGCTGTAAGACGAAGTGACTATATTTGCTAGGTAGGATGTAGGACATGAAGGTACTGGAAACAAAAAGACTGAATACTTCAATTTCTAATTCATCTCTAATGTTGAGTAATCCAAATGAATAGTTTTAGAATCCCAAAAAAATTCAAAGTGTTCTACAGGGAGATAAGATGGGACCACAGACCATACCGTACATTTAATTTACATAGATATTAAATTTAAGCATGCTATATTAGTATGGCACTGGCAAAGCATGTTTATATCATGACTGAAATATGTAATAGCTAATAGGGTGTAACATGTTGTTCCCAAAATTTCCTAAACACAAGGCCCTCATTAAATTTAACTGATGTTCAAATCATAATAATTATCTTCTTTTTCTTTGAAGTCGAACTGAAGTATCTCGTGAAATTTCATTCCCAATTTTAATAGTTTTGCCGGGTCCTGGCTCTGTTTCGCTCGTTACCACAAAATTCCAGGAGTATTCCTGGTGTTTTTGTGACAAGCCATAAGATTTTATGGAATCCCCTCCCCTCACCTTATCCCTCCCTTCTCTCTCCCTCCCTCCCTCCCTCCCTCCCTCCCTCTCTCTCTCTCTCTCTCTTACTTTCCCCTCCTTTTACCTCTTCATCGTTCTCCATCAGAGAAAGCTCTAACTATGTAGTTACATCAGAATCGTCGAATTTACAGCATAAATATCCCGATATCCATTCCTCCTCTCTCTCACACACACACACTCTCTCTCTCTCTCTCTCTCTCTCTCTCTCTCTCTCTCTCGCTCTATCTCTCTCTCTCTCCCGTCCATTAAAATTAGTTTAATTATTTATAATTTTGAGTCATTTTTCCCCAAGTTAGATAATATAATGATTTTATTTCCTTGGCCATGTTATTGTCTCGTGATTAATTCTGAACCAGTGGAACTGAACAGTCCAATCCGATCTAATTAGACAAACCCATTGTGTCTCTCCGGTACAAAAGCTCTCCAAAGCTGCATATCTCTACCTCACAACACTGCACTCCGCTAAAATCTCCCACTCTAAAAATCCCTCCCTTTCCTCTGTTTATAATATACCTCTTTTCCCCCCGTCTAAAAACCTCCTTTTCCCTCGTCTAAAAATCCCTCTCTTTCCCATCTCTCAACCTTCCCCTTCAATTCCCATATAAATTTAACTTTTGTTCTTCTCTTGTCCTAATCAGAAATTAAAATTCAATTTTCAATCCGCGAGCCTACTCCCTCCCTCCCGCCCTCCCTTTTTCTTTCCCCCTTCCCCTTAAATTTCTTTTGTGTCGAACACATTTAATTCCCTACATTCCAAGTGGAACACCTATTCCCCTTCCCTTTTCCCCCTCCCTTGTCCTCCATTAGTGTTTCACTTTTGCCCTTTGAAGATCGGGTGAATTTCCATTTTTTGTACAATAATGGTCAAAAAAGTTTCCTTTTTACCTCCACTCTCATGTATCGGGATATTTATGCTGTAAATTCGACAGCTTCTGATTCTGATGTAACCTATTAGAGCTTTCTCTAATGAAGAACGGTGAAGAAGTAGAACTCCTACTTCTTCCCGAAGAGGAAAGAGAGAGGGAGGGAGAGAGAGAGAGAGAGAGAGAGAGAGAGAGAATGGACAGAATAATGGCCATTTATTTTTGTGTTAGTACATAAAAGGTAGTAGCGCAAGAACTTGGCTGGTGCATCACTACCGTACGTAGACCAAAAATAGTTTACAAAAGAGGCTCCTCTTTGAAGAAGATTTGAAACAAAGGCAATCTTTTCGGGTCATATCTGTCCTCTGTCCTCACATCTCCTCTGCCTGTAACGTCTCCACTTTTATCCTAGCATCTCTACCTCAACAAAGGTCCTCTTCTTGTCTTATATCCTTCCTCTGGTTTTCTATTCTCACAACGTCTCCACCTTTATCCTAACATCCCTACCTCAACAAAGGTCCTCTTCTTGTCTTGTATCCTTCCTCTGGTTTTCTATCCTCATATCTCCCTTGCCTTTAACGTCTCCTCCTTTACCCTAGCATCTCTACCTCAACAAAGGTCCTCTTCTTGTCTTATATCCTTCCTCTGGTTTTCTATCCTCACATCTCCTCTGTCTTTAACATCTCCTCCTTTACCTTAGCATCTCTACATTCTCCCACCTCTAAGCGCTCAATATCTCTGCCGCCTCTAATACTCTAACATCTCTACCTCTCTGATTTCAATATATCTCTACCTCTATATCTCTCTACCCTTAAGCCCACTCCTCCACCCACACTCTCTATTCAACCCTTTGATGTCCCCAGCCTGTCCTAACCCTCTCTCTTTCTGCTCATTCAAATATTCAGGTTCCTCTAATGAATGGTAATAAATAGGTAGCCCTACTAGCCGCGTGTATTGAACTCGAAATGTCTTCACACTTGAGTGATCTGATTGGTCAATAATTATCGTCCTCTGAAACCCTCCTGAACGTTGGACGTTGTGTCCGTTTCTCCTCCTTCCCCTCTTCTCTCACCTCTTTTCTATGTCTGGAGCTGAAATTATTGTTCTCCAAAAACTGAGAGCTCAAATTTTCCGCTTTTCCTATTCATGGAAAAAAATTAGAAAACATCGTACCTACGACATAATTAATATTATTCATATTATACGACACTATATCATTATACATAAAAGTTGTAGTGTTGCAGTGCTCTACGGTTGCAGGGTCTAAACGAGGCAGATTGGGAAAACAGGACCATTTGGAAGAGGAAGCTTGTCAAGACAATGGATCAACTTCAGTCTGCGATGGCTGTCAAGTAAAAGTAAGTAGGTAGGTACCTAAGTAATTTTATTGGAGTGTTGCAGTGAAATAAAAATATAGCGAAATATTGAAATGCCAAGTTGTAGATAACTTAATAAAGTTAATTCAAGTAGGTATTTATGTCATTCTCAGTCTGAAAATATTATGTATGTCGTTATACCTAATACCTTCCAGGTTTCCAGGTAGGTACATAATTTATTATTATGTCCTGGATATTTTCCCTACTTGTTGAACTATGTACCTACTTAATATTTTGAGTACCTATCTACCTATTGAGTAACATGAAAACATAATACCCTAATACACAACTTACCTGATATTATGTCAACTATTGTACCGAGATTATGTTTGATGAGGCGGATAAGTAGCTCCAAGTACACGTAATGTCTTTTTGACTTTCTATTTACTTGTCCTTCGACGTCTCCTTCTTCTTGTTCTTCTTCTTTTTCTTGTTCTTCTCCTTCTTCCCCTTCTCCTCCTCCTCCTTCTTCTCCTCCTCCTCCTCCTCCTCCTCCTCCTTCTTCTTCTTCTTCTTCTTCTTCTTCTTCTTCTTCTCCTCCTCCTCCTCCTCCTTCTTCTTCTTCTCCTCCTCCTCCTTCTTTTCTTCTTCTTTTTCGTTTTCTTATTTACCTTTTCGTTTTTTTCCTCTTTTTTTTCATTTTTATTACATACCTATCTATGTATTAGGGATTTCAAAGTAATACATAATGAATAATCTCTACTTCCTATATTTATCTCATCCTATTTTTAGGAGACATCAATTTTTTATGAGTTTAAGGGAAAGAAAGGTAAAAATAGGCAAAAACTAGAAAAATAAATGTGGGCAGGTGGGCCAATAAATGGTACGTTTTTTAGATGGGCGAATAAATGGTACACTTACCCTATTCAGGTTCCTCTAATGAATGGTAATAAATAGGTAGCCCTACTAGCCGTGTGTATTGAGAATGTCTTCACACTTGAGTGATCTGATTGGTCAATAATTATCGTCCCCTGAAACCCTCCTGAACGTTGGACGTTGTGTCCGTTTCTCCTCCTTCCCCTCTTCTCTCACCTCTTTTCCCTCCCCCTCTCCTTCTCTCAAACTATGTCCTCTATGGGGGACATTTTTCGTCCCTTCACTCCCCCTGCAACCTTTGTTTCAATCCTTTTCGTCTCGTCTTCCTCTTTTGCCTCCCCCTCTCCTTCTCTCAAACTATGTCCTCTATGGGGGACATTTTTCGTCCCTTCACTCCCCCTGCAACCTTTGTTTCAATCCTTTTCGTCTCGTCTTCCTCTTTTGCCTCCCCCTCTCCTTCTCTCAAACTATGTCCTCTATGGGGGACATTTTTCGTCCCTTCACTCCCCCTGCAACCTTTGTTTCAATCCTTTTCGTCTCGTCTTCCTCTTTTGCCTCCCCCTCTCCTTCTCTCAAACTATGTCCTCTATGGGGGACATTTTTCGTCCCTTCACTCCCCCTGCAACCTTTGTTTCAATCCTTTTCGTCTCGTCTTCCTCTTTTGCCTCCCCCTCTCCTTCTCTCAAACTATGTCCTCTATGGGGGACATTTTTCGTCCCTTCACTCCCCCTGCAACCTTTGTTTCAATCCTTTTCGTCTCGTCTTCCTCTTTTGCCTCCCCCTCTCCTTCTCTCAAACTATGTCCTCTATGGGGGACATTTTTCGTCCCTTCACTCCCCCTGCAACCTTTGTTTCAATCCTTTTCGTCTCGTCTTCCTCTTTTGCCTCCCCCTCTCCTTCTCTCAAACTATGTCCTCTATGGGGGACATTTTTCGTCCCTTCACTCCCCCTGCAACCTTTGTTTCAATCCTTTTCGTCTCGTCTTCCTCTTTTGCCTCCCCCTCTCCTTCTCTCAAACTATGTCCTCTATGGGGGACATTTTTCGTCCCTTCACTCCCCCTGCAACCTTTGTTTCAATCCTTTTCGTCTCGTCTTCCTCTTTTGCCTCCCCCTCTCCTTCTCTCAAACTATGTCCTCTATGGGGGACATTTTTCGTCCCTTCACTCCCCCTGCAACCTTTGTTTCAATCCTTTTCGTCTCGTCTTCCTCTTTTGTCTCTCTCTCTCTCTCTCTCTCTCTCTCTCTCTCTCTCTCTCTCTCTCTCTCTCTCTCTCTCTCTCTCTCTCTCCCGTCCATTAAAATTAGTTTAATTATTTATAATTTTGAGTCATTTTTCCCCAAGTTAGATATAATGATTTTATTTCCTCGGCCATGTTATTGTCTCGTGATTAATTCTGAACCAGTGGAACTGAACAGTCCAATCCGATCTAATTAGACAGACCCATTGTGTCTCTCCGGTACAAAAGCTCTCCAAAGCTGCATATCTCTACCTCACAACACTGCACTCCGCTAAAATCTCCCACTCTAAAAATCCCTCCCTTTCCTCTGTCTATAATATACCTCTTTTCCCCCCGTCTAAAAACCTCCCTTTCCTCTGTCTAAAAAATCCCTCTATTTCCCCTGTCTCAACCTTTCCTTTTCCTCTTGCCCTCGAGTTCCCATATAAATTTAACTTTTGTTCTTCTCTTGTCCTAATCAGAAATGAAAATTCAATTTTCAGTACAAGAGATAACAATCATTTCCCATCAAATCCTGATATTGAATTCTTCAGATCCTGTCCTGAAAATCCTTTCTGTGTTGCTATAAAAAATGTGCGAATACATAAATCATAATCCGACTCCATCTAACTAACCTCCCTTTCCTCTGTCTAAAAAATCCCTCTATTTCCCCTGTCTCAACCTTTCCTTTTCCTCTTGCCCTCGAGTTCCCATATAAATTTAACTTTTGTTCTTCTCTTGTCCTAATCAGAAATTAAAATTCAATTTTCAATCCGCGAGCCTACTCCCTCCCTCCCGCCCTCCCTTTTTCTTTCCCCCTTCCCCTTAAATTTCTTTTGTGTCGAACACATTTAATTCCCTACATTCCAAGTGGAACACCTATTCCCCTTCCCTTTTCCCCCTCCCTTGTCCTCCATTAGTGTTTCACTTTTGCCCTTTGAAGATCGGGTGAATTTCAATTTTTTGTACAATAATGGTCAAAAAAGTTTCCTTTTTACCTCCACTCTCATGTATCGGGATATTTATGCTGTAAATTGGAACGCTTCTGATGTAACCATTTAGTCTTTAGAGCTTTCTCTGATGAAGAACGGTGAAGAAGTAGAACTTCTACTTCTTCACCGTTAGAACTTCTACTTCTTCCCGAAGAGGAAAGAGAGAGGGAGGGAGAGAGAGAGAATGGACAGAATAATGGCCATTTATTTTTGTGTTAGTACATAAAAGGTAGTAGCGCAAGAACTTGGCTGGTGCATCACCACCGTACGTAGACCAAAAATAGTTTACAAAAGAGCTAGGCTCCTCTTTGAAGAAGATTTGAAACAAAGGCAATCTTTTTGGGTCATATCTGTCCTCACATCTCCTCTGCCTGTAACCTTTATCCTAACATCTCTACCTCAACAAAGGTCCTCTTCTTGTCTTGTATCCTTCCTCTGGTTTTCTATCCTCATATCTCCTCTGCCTTTAACATCTCCTCCTTTACCCTAGCATCTCTACATTCTCCACCTCTAAGCGCTCAATATCTCTGCCGCCTCTAACATCTCTACCTCTCTGATTTCAATATGTCAGCCTCTACCCTAGCATGTCTAAATTCTCTACCTCTTTGCGCTCAACATCTCAACCTCTACCCTCAATTCCACTCCTCTTTACGTTCAATATTCCATCTCTAGCTCTATCCTCAAATCCACTCCTCTAACCTCACACTCTCTATTCAACCCTTTGATGTCCCCAGCCTGTCCTAACCCTCTCCCTTTCTGCTCATTCTCGTTATCACAGAGTCCGTAAAATACAATACAAATTCAGATTAAAAATGGCTGCAGTCGAAAACAAATCATTGGTATTATTATTATTATTTTCGTTTTAATCTCGCTATCCGCAAAAGTGAGAAGCTCATATTTTTGAAGGATTAAAAAATACAATATTTTCGAATGAATTTAATTAATTTATTTCAATGTGGCCTATAAACTTTTCGTCTGATTACGTACAACTACAATTTCAAACAGTACAATGTTTACAGCTTGGACGATGCTCTGAGAAGGAATTTGACTAGATTGCTCAGATCTCTTCAAGAGGCTGACAACACATATTTTTGGAGCATTATCTCATTCCTTTTATGTACCTTTATCAATCATTGGAGCTATCTTTACACCTGCAAAGAGGAGGCTGACTGGGCCGGATTATCTCAGGATTGAGATTAATAGAGTATCTATCTACTCTTGAAAACCTTATTGTATGTATTTTGATCCAGGATTGATCTCAGTCCTGAGATTATTTGACTTAGTAAGCCTAAGCTTCAGGAACTCGGAATTTGGCATATGAGCCTGAGTACGCAAAACTTTCTAGGAACATCCTCCTTTCCCAATATGTCAAATATATTCAAACAAATGATGGCACCGAAATTGATTTCAGTCACAAAGTTTCCAACCCACAGGAGAGTGAAATATTCGGAGAACGTGACGGAACCTTGCGCCACCCCTCAGGACACACATCCTCGCTTTACACACATACATTTGTCAAACATGTCAAATGCAGCAGCGGAGTCTGTGTGTATTGTTTGACTGAGATGTCACCATGTCATCAAAGTTAATACCGCACACTTTACCCTATGGAATGGAATAAACAAAATACCTACTGGAAAACTCCATTATGTTTGGGAGAAGGAAAATGTTATCCTATTTGCATGTTTAACGTGAAACCGAAATCATTTTTCCTAGCGACGCGACGTATAGACAAACACAATGCCTCGCAAACAATACCACATTGTTCTGAGGGAAAAGGCAATTTTGAAAGTGAAAATATGTTGTTAAAATCTACATACTGAAAAACAAGCTTTGGTCGGAAAAATAGAATATCAGAATAGATGTGAACATATGTAAAATAGGCTTTGAAAGTTTGAATGTATGCTCTGATTCTCTCTAAAAATGATAAAAAGTCGGAGAAGTTCAAATTAGGTTGGTCAAATTGGTTTCAAATTTGTATCCTTGTCCAGAAAAGGCCCAGTTTATAATTTGTACTACCACTACAGCTGGACAAAAGCCTCTTTACAGTCATTACCGATTTGTCTTGATTTTAGCGTAGGTACTTCAACCAACAATGATAAATGGCGTATGTAGATATTAATATTTTCTCTGAGAGAGAAACTCCCCCTGCAACCTTTGTTTCAATCCTTTTCGTCTCGTCTTCCTCTTTTGCCTCCCCCTCTCCTTCTCTCAAACTATGTCCTCTATTGGGGATATTTTTCGTCCTTTGCTTCCCCTGCAGCCTTTGTTTCAATCCTTTTCGTCTTCCACTTTTGCCTGCAAGCGTCTCCGGGCATTGAATCCTTAAAGACCTCTGTCCAATTCTTTTGTCTGGAAAACGTTCTCTCTAGGTTTGATTAGGGCGATAACGTGTTTCTCCAATTAGACTTTACACTCTTTCAGGCGATAATCTGGAAAATTGGAAACTATCCTCCCCGTCTTAATCAACTCGTTATGTAAATCACCTCCCGAACAATGGATGGGTCGTTACATGGTCATCCGAGGGTAATTATGAGTTGCTTTCATTACGGTGATTGTCCATAATTTTCAGATCCGTTTGTACAATCATATTTTCTTTGTATTCTTCTGAAACTTGTTCGGACAAAAGAGAGGGGTGAAAGAAGGAAACCTGGGTTTTCTCGGGACGGGTGATTGAGTTCGAAGGCTTTAACAACAGCCGATGTTCTTTGCACGAATGTGTAGTTTAATAAGCATTCATTCCTAGATACTTAATCTTCTGACTTACATTTTATCAGAAGGCAACTAGACCGTGTCCTTCAATAAGACAAGGCAGAATTTTCCGTAGTTACCTACAGCAAATCCTTCTAATAAGGAGTCTAAGGGACTTGCAAAAAACGCCATAATGAAAACCTTGGTGACAGGTGTTTGTATCTACAACAAAGTTACAGATACAGACAACAACTATGACGAAAAGATTCGTTCACGAGCAAATATATTTATATTACCATGATCGTACCTACATACTCTCTCATTCTCTTCCTCCAAAACACATGCTCACCCTCTACTGATCAATTTGCGAGGCAAAGTGCACAGCGAGATAGAATAGATATATGAAAATGAAATTGATCAGAGGCGCCTCTTTAGAGGAAACAGAGAAAGATCTTTTTCCAAATAGAGTGATCGAGGTGACGAATTGAGAATTGAGATTAGTCAATGTCCTCACCTGAGATGAGGTTCTCAACCTAATCCTAATAATCAAGATCTTTTTGTTACTAAAGTATAGGCATTTAGGCAAGTGTTGTTTTGGGTCCATTTGTTTGATGATAAGCATGGCTCTCCCCAAGTCTCCCCACATCGGTTGTAAATTCGTTATGATAGTGCCCGAGGTGTCAACCATTGTAAAGTCTGGTGAAGGTACAAGAAGTAGTCAGTGGCATTCTCTATACATGCCCTTTATACGTCATCTGTGGTGGCCTCCAAAAAATATGATTTATAATCATATAATCCAGCATAGAAAGATTTCAACCTGATGCTTTTCCAATTTCCACCAAACGTAACACCTGTGTTTCTACCACTTTCGCCGTTCGACACTGAGGTGCCAAGGATATAAAAAACTATCATCGCGAATGAAATTGTGAATATTTAGATGGTGAAAATGTTTTCAAGAAAATGAAATTGTTCCCGAAAAAAGAAGCGAAAATTTATGCAGGGAAGCAACAGTCATGTTATTATTAGATAGAAAAAAATTCACGGGGAATGAAATAGAGGACAGGGGGTGACATAATCAAGACCCCTTTGTTACAGAACTTTCATATCAAAAAATGAGCTTGAAAATTGCCGCTTTAGTCGGTAATACGGGAGATACCTATTTGGGACAAGGGAACTGAGATGAAACTTTTGCGAACACTGGAAGAATAGGAGAAATCCACGCTCTGTACTTTCAAATTTCATCAGGTGTTTTAATCTTAAATCCCCACGGAGTTGATATTGAGCAGAAGGTAATACATGACGCAATCTACATCTTTAATCTTGTAGGTACTAGGTAAACGTCTCGTCGAATACTATCTCTAAAAGACTAGGTGTCTTCTTTGTACGATGGAAGAGACTGCCATAAAGACAGTTTTTGTACTTTTGTCTGAAAATTGAAGCAATAGCTCTATAAAAGACAAGAACTTTAAAAAATGCCGAACTTTGAGAAATGAAGACGTTTTTGTTATAACTTTGATCGCTTCTAATGCTTTTATTATCTAGGTACTCAATTTGTTCTAGTTGAAAAGGCAATTTTGAAAGTGAAAATATGTTGTTAAAATCTACATACTGAAAAACAAGCTTTGGTCGGAAAAATAGAATATCAGAATACATGTGAACATATGTAAAATAGGCTTTGAAAGTTTGAATGTATGGTCTGATTCTCTCTAAAAATGATAAAAAGTCGGAGAAGTTCAAATTAGGTTGGTCAATTTGGTTTCAAATTTGTATCGTTGTCCAGAAAAGGCCCAGTTTATAATTTGTACTACCACTACAGCTGGACAAAAGTCTCTTTACAGTCATTACCGATTTGTCTTGATTTTAGCGTAGGTAGGTACTTCAACCAACAATGATAAATGGCGTATGTAGATATTAATATTTTCTCTGAGAGAGAGAAAAAAAAGCTTTTCTCACTCATCTCATTCTGAATCTTCGAGATTTTTTTCCAGGAAATTTCAAAGAAATAGGAAATGATCACTCATCCAGCATTGAAGAAAGCTGGATTACTGAATTTATCGCGAGACCTCCCATGGATCCGGAAAAGAGCTTTCGATGAGATGAGGAACATTTCACAGGGTGCCTTTTCTTTCCCAAAATTCCCTTTCCGCAACTCATTCCTGTTTTCTTGCGACAGTTTTTTTTTTTTATTTTCTCTCTTCCTTTCTTCCTCTCTTCTTTTCTGCTTGAAGAATGAGAGATAGATCAGGTAAAATAGCTTTTCCCTCTCAGTCAGTTTTGACAAATCATTTTTCTTTGTACACAAATAAGGTTCAAATTTTATTTATTTTAAATTGATGAGATCAGTAATAGAATTCATATTTAACGGACGTTATTATGCGACACAAATAAGGTTCAAATTTTATTTATTTTAAATTGATGAGATCAGTAATAGAATTCATATTTAACGGACGTTATTATGCGAAAAAAAGGCTTGAATACATAACTAATTTTGAAAAATTGTATGAATGATGACGCTAACTAAAATAAAAAACATAAAATAATAAATACAACAAGAAAAAATTTGCATATTTTTCATATAAATGAAAATATTTAAAAAATGTCACAAATTGAAGTGGAGTGGTGACAATTCTATTAAAAAAATGGAAAAACATGAACAGAAATGTTAATTAACATGGGCGAGAAAAAAAAGTGGGGGTTAAAAAGCAAAATACACTTTGTTTTTTTTTTTTTAATATATTAAATTTCATAATAGTCTCGATTTATAATAATAATAATAAAAAAAATCATCTTTACAAAGATTTTTTATTTTTTTTTTAAATGGAAAAACTCTATTTTTCATTTTATTAATTTAAATTCAGAATCTCGCATCATTGATTTTGCCTTTGTTCATATTACCGAAAGCTTACTTACAGAACTTCTTTCACAAATTCGCACTAATCACGGATCACGCATTTCATTGAAATATACATAGCTAGATTTCAGGTATTTTCCAGAATTTCCAGATCGTCCGGAAAGAACTATTACATAGAGATAAAGAGGAAGACATCCAATAAGACAAGTAGAGTGAAGAGCTTTAAATATTTTAGAAATAATCATAAGCGGTCATGGCCTGATGGCCTATCGATAAATTCGCTATAGTTCTGACATAGAGATAAAGAGGAAGACATCCAATAAGACAAGTAGAGTGAAGAGCTTTAAATATTTTAGAAATAATCATAAGCGGTCATGGCCCGATGGCCTATCGATAAATTCGCTATAGTTCTTCAATTCACATGTTAAACCTTATTATTCCTTTGGGGTCGAAAACTCCAAGATTTCTACATACATCATCAGCCAGAGAAGAAATTGGATCGAAAATGAGATGAAACATTTGATTGACGAAAACAAGACAAGGGACACATCACTGCATACAAATTGCAAAGGTTTCTCGAAAGTCTTGACTTTTATATGAGAAGGTGAGAGAGTGAGAAGGAACGAAATATTTTTGAAAAAAAAAGAAAAAAAAAAAACATTGGGTGGGGGGTGGGGCGAGAGAAAATTTATGAAATTTTATTTTCCTCTCGTTGTGTGTGTTGTGTTTGACCTGCGCTTCTAACCACACTACTGTCCGTACTTTAATTATGTTTTTCAGGAGGCGAAAATTCTGGACAGGGGAAAAAGGTGGGAAAAAATGTGGTTAGAACAATATTGTCCATCACATTTTCCGGGTTCTATTAAAATTAAATTAAGTGACTTTTATTTTGTTTGATTTGTAGATGACGTGAAACCCTTTCCTCGACCTTTACAAGAAAAGTATACAAATAATGTAGGACTTTTATTTTGTTTGATTTGTAGATGACGTGAAACCCTTTCCTCGACCTTTACAAGAAAAGTATACAAATAATGTAGAAAAAAAAAGAATAAAAGAAATGAAGAGGAAATGGAAAGAGGGGACTTATAAATTATTGGACGGGGGAAGATGTACTGTGAATATACAATAAGTATGGAGATGTCTAATTCCGCTCCGGGAAGCTTTTGCTACCCAAGTCCTGGTCCTGAAGGAAAAGGAAAAATTTGCTGAGAATGAGTACATTTTCCTTATAGAACTTTATAGCTAAATTTATCTAAATTGTTCACTGTATTTTTCTTCAATATTTTTCAAGATAGGAGGCGTGGAATTCCAAGGAAACCTCAAATCCTGAGCAGATTCTTTACTGTTTGAATGACTGTCTAATTGTCTGCCTTTTTATTTTTTTGAAATTTTGTTTTTTTTTTTTTTTTTTTTTTTTTTTTTTTTTTTTACCCATCGATCTACTTTTTACCCACCTTAATTTCATCCTTTGATTACCTAAAAATTCTTCCGATCAAGATGGGCAGCCTATAGGCCAGGAAAGTGTAAAAAAAATAAATAAAAAAAATGTGTTTGTATACCTACCTAGATTTGAAAAACTGTAAAATCCCAACACCACATTTCACGTGCACATCACGTGTGTACCTACCAACATGTTTATCACCCCAGAAAATCCTCAAGAAAAAGTTTAAATTTAAACTACAAGTTTATCCAAAAAAGGGGGAGAAAGAAGGGTTACCCCAAATCCTACGAAAGACCATCATTTTCCATCACCATTAGAAAATAGAGTTTGCCCTCTCCTCCTCCTCCTCCTCCTTCTTCTTTCTTCTCCTTTTTCTTCTTTATTCTTCTTCCCTCTCCTCCTCCTCCTCCTTTTCTTTCTCCTCCTTCTTCTTCCTCCTTCTTCTCCTCTTTCTTCTCCAGATTTCGGCGTCCCTTCTCTTCCATATTTCGGCCTCATTGAATATTCCAACAGACGACACCGAAGCGAATACAATAGTCCGTCCACTATACCTTTTATTATTAGTAATAATAAAGGAAGGACGGACTAAAAAAGGGGGAGAAAGAAGGGTGACCCCAAATCCTACGAAAGACCATCATTTTCCATCACCATTAGAAAATAGAGTTTGCCCTCTCCTCCTCCTTCTTCTCCCTCTTCTTCTTCATCTTTTTCCTCCTCCTTCTTCTTCTTCTTCCTCCTCCTTCTTCTTCCTCCTCCTTCTTTTTCTTCTTTATTCTTCTTCTCTCTCCTCCTCCTTTTCCTTCTCCTCCTCCTTCTTCTTCCTCCTTCTTCTCCTCTTTCTTCTCCAGATTTCGGCGTCCCTTCTCTTCCCTATTTCGGCCTCATTGAATATTCCGACCATTATATTTTCCTTCATCCATCCACCGCGGAAGATCTATTCTTTTCCAATTTTCTTTTCGCCCGCGATGCGTGCGTGATTCTAAAGTTATGTAAATGCTCATATGGTGTACAACCACATCATTATTATGCTTCAAAATTCCGAAAAAAAAACAAAACAAAAAACAAAATCTGTGTAAATATAGCTACAGTGTGTTTATAATTTTGCATCAACTGTGTGCGCTTGGCAATGCCGCTCGAGGGGCTATTGTTAGAGGAAGAGGTTTGACATGGCTTGAAATTCTACAGGTTGTAAAAATAAAAAAAGACCAAAAACGTTATACTTACACAGTGTGTATACAATTATGCATCAACTGTGTGCGCTTGGCAATGCCGCTCGAGGGGCAATTGTTAAGAGGAAGAGGTTTGACATGGCTTGAAATTCTACAGGTTGTAAAAATAAAAAAAAAGACCAAAAACGTTATACTTACATCAAACTCTAATTCTAAGCGGTGTTCAACGAAAAGTTGATCTCATCTGGATGTGATCTAGGAAAATCAATAGATCCATTTATTTCACTATAAAAACCATCCTCCTGGTTAGGTCAAATCAATGGATTTATTCTTTTGCACCTGGCTTGATGGCAATAATACAAACGGACAAGCTGAGTTTCCACACTGTTATTCCTGTTTATCCAAAAGCACCCTCTGTGTCTTCTTTTTGTTAACACTCTGTATGCCCACGAATGCCATGTGTGACGTGTGTTATGCTTTGTGTTTACATCCTGTATATTCCGCGTTATACAATAAGTATGGAGATGTCTAATTCGGCTCCGGGAAGCTTTTGCTACCCAAGTCCTGGTCCTGAAGGAAAAGGAAAAATTTGCCGAGAATGGGTCCATTTTGCTTATAGATAGCTAAATTTATCTAAATTGTTCACTGTATTTTTCTTCAATATTTTTGAAGATAGGAGGCGTGGAATTCCAATCCTTATAGAACTTTATAGCTAAATTTATCTAAATTGTTCACTGTATTTTTCTTCAATATTTTTGAAGATAGGAGGCGTGGAATTCCATGGAAACCTCAAATCCTGAGCAGATTCTTTACTGTTTGAATGACTGTCTAATCGTCTACCTTTTTATTCGTTAAGTAAGCCAGTCATTATCATTAGTTTCGTCCTTTCGTTAGTTTGTTTGTTCATTGGCTCGTTCTCATGTTGGTACAGGGGATTGCTAATTGCCAATATACATAACTACCTACCTTCTTAGTCTGATGGTCGTAACTTAACATAATTTTAAGGAGTTTTATCCACCGCTAGCTGTCTATGTTCCTTATTTTACCTTTTATTTTAGCTAAAAAAAAAGAAAAGAAAAAAAAGTTTTGTAACGAAAGGGTATGGAAACTGCGGAAGGTAAAATTCGAAAATTGATGGAAAGGAGTAAATAGAGGACACAATCATTGTCAAAAGCTCCCTCCTCATCCCATCCTTATAGAACTTTATAGCTAAATTTATCTAAATTGTTCACTGTATTTTTCTTCAATATTTTTGAAGATAGGAGGCGTGGAATTCCAAAGAAACCTCAAATCCTGAGCAGATTCTTTACTGTTTGAATGACTGTCTAATTGTCTACCTTATTCGTTAATTAAGCCAGTCATTATCATTAGTCTCGTTCTTTCGTTAGTTTGTTTGTTCATTGGCTCGTCTGTTCTAGTTCACTTTACTTCATTCCGATGAGAAATTGACACTAGCCCTATTTCACAAAATCCCACTTGCTTCTCAAGATGAAGAACGGGAAATATCCACGATAGAACACATTTCAGAGTCATAAAAACAGTAATAATACCAGAAATGGATCATCCCATGTTCTAGTTCACTTTACTTCATTCCGATGAGAAATTGACACTAGCCCTATTTCACAAAATCCCACTTGCTTCTCAAGATGAAGAACGTAAAATATCCACGATAGAACACATTTCAGAGTCATAAAAACAGTAATAATACCAGAAATGGATCATCCCGTTTCACAAGAGATAACAATCATTTCCCATCAAATCCTGATATTGAATTCTTCAGATCCTGTCCTGAAAATCCTTTCTGTGTTGCTATAAAAAGTGTGCGAATGCATAAATCATAATCCGACTCCATCTAACCTTCATTGAATAACTCGTAAAAAATATTGTTTTAATATTTTTGTCATATTTTGTTCGAGTATTATTGAGGAACAATAAGTAACGCACGAATGGACCGTGAAATGTGAATATAAGCCATGAGCTTTGCAACGAAAATGGAAACTTCACAGGGTTCATTGTTTTAATATTTTTGTCATATTTTGTTCGAGTATTATTGAGGAACAATAAGTAACGCACGAATGGACCGTGAAATGTGAATATAAACCATGAGCTTTGCAACAAAAATGGAAACTTCACAGGGTTCTACATATCTCATACTCTATCAATGTTCTGAAAGTTTACCTCATCTTGTTTATCGGTGGTCTAAACTTCTGTCTCAATGTTCTAATAATAATAATAATAATGTAAGATTATCCAGTTTAGTTAGCTTGCAGTGTAGTGCGTCTGCCTTGTAGGTCGCGGGCTCGATTGCCGCCCGGGGCGGATTTTATCCTAAACACAATTATAGGGTTCACTCATTTGTTTTTTTTTTTTTTTTTTTTTTTTTTAGATAAAAATAAAATAAATTTATTCTGCTGGAAAGGACAAAGGTGCATTTTGTTTGGGAAAAAAAGGCTGCAGTCCCGCCTTTGGATTTTCAAATTCAATTACCATATTCCACGTTTGAAAGTTCATTTGACTGTCTAAAAATCTCCAATCTTGAATTTGTTTCTTTTGACCTTTGGGGTATTTATCAAGAAAACATGTTTCTTCTCCTCCTCTGTTTCTCTTTCCTTTTTGGCGTTTTCTTGTTTCCGAAATTCAAACATTTTTTTCCCTTTTATGATTTTCGTTCATTTGTTTTTTCATCAAAATCGGAGAAAAGTGCCCGCGGTAATGCTGATTTTTTCCCCTTACGATAAAAATTTATGAAGGTATGTATATTTTTTTCGGTATGTCATAAGCAGAAATTTCATTTTTGTATCCAATATGACGTCAGAGTCAGAGAGCCACGAAAAATATGAATTGCTGATCAAAAGTAAATAGCATTAACATTTCTTTCCCTCCAGGGGCAAAAACCTTTTCTTTCGACCAAAGTTGACTGTATTGCCATTTTTCCGATTTTCTATTGTTTCAACCAGCTTATAGCTAGTTCCGCTTTTCAGTATTGTACTTCGGCGTCTCTAGCCTTTTTCTGAAATCACGGTTTGACCAACACCTTTAAGCAGCCTAAGACGCGTTTCGTTCTTATTGGAAATCATCAGCTAGACGTATCGCTCAGGTATCTTTAATATAATATGTCTAGTAGCGCGGTCAGACTTTCTTGACTTGGCGGGGCGGAGCGCTACCACACTTCTTGATGGGATAGAGAACCAACTTGTGAGACCAAATCTTTTCAGTTTTCCAAAAGAAGATTCAAATTTTGTTATCCATCCACTAAAGTTCTTTTCCACTAAGGCGAGCACAGAGCACAATACAATCATATTGTATTTACAATACCTGGCACAAATCTGTACAACTACAAATACCACACATCCTCTCACACAGAGAGAGAGAAAAAAAGAGAGAGAGAGAGAGAGAGAGAGAGAGAGAGAGAGAGAGAGAGAGAGAGAATTTAACATGACTGGTAAGGATTTTAGTGATGCCATGACGTGACGGTGGGTGTTATCCTAAAATAGATAAGGTTCGTTCTCGGAACGGCAGGCTTTCTCCTATCCTGTCTTCGTTCTCTCTTCGCTTTCGGGACGGTAAGACTTCAAGGTTCGGTTTATCAATATTGCCTTTATCGGGCTGTTAAATTTATCGGCCAGTTAAAACACATTTGAATCAATGCTAATTTGATAGGCCAATAAATTTAACAGCTTCGGTTTATCAATAGCCTAAATGCTATTGGTAAACCGAACCCAACAATAAAATTACACTTCTCTCTGTTAAACCTCTTTTTTACTTCCTATTTTTTAAGGTTTTAGATCAGATATCCAAGGAGAAGAAAAAGAAGGAGGAGGATGAGGAGGAGATGGATGTGAAGAAGAAGGAAGAGGAGGAGGAGAAGAAGAAGGAGGAGAAGAAGAAGAAGGAGGAGGGGGGGAGGAGGAGAAGAAGGAGGAGGATGAGAAAAAGAAGAAGATGAAGAAGCATGTGGAAGAGAACTAGGAGGTGGAAGAAGGAAAAACTTTCAGCGTAATGATATTGTGAATGAGGCCGGGGTTGATACATATTGTATTTACAATACCTGGCACAAATCTGTACAACTACAAATACCTACAGTCCTACACATCCTCTCACGATGGATGTGGGGAGAAAGAGCATGCATAATATATCAAATCAAAGTAAGAATCCAAGGAGAAGAAAAAGAAGGAGGAGGATGAGGAGGAGAAGAAGAAGGAGGAGGAGAAGAAGAAGAAGGAAGAGGAGGAGGAGAAGAAGAAGGAGGAGGAGAAGAAGAAGAAGAAAGAGGAGGGGGGGGAGGAGAAGAAGGAGCAGGAGGATGAGAAAAAGAAAAAGAAGAAGATGAAGAAGCATGTGGAAGAGAACTAGGAGGTGGAAGAAGAAAAAACTTTCAGCGTAATGATATTGTGAATGAGGCCGGGGGTTTAATATGATATACGTCGAGTTTTTGAAGAGAAGCGGAGATATAAGGTACAAAGTTTATGAAAAATTCAGTCAAATGATGATAATAAAACGAAATCACAAATAAAGAATTCAAATTTGATTTCGCTGAGGTGAATATCAATGTGAGCACTAAAGAATAAAACATGCATGATGTGGATGCGAAAGTTCACAAGTAGGTAAGAAATCACATTTGTGAGATGATTGCTCAAATTGTGTATGGCGAAAGCTATCTATCGTAAACTGTAGAGGGGGGGGGATTTATTTGTTATGGAAACTTGCTTTGCCTTCGATAAACAGTTGGGAAGAGTTTTCTTTCAGCAAGCCTTCATTGACTTTATGCTGAAGAAGCCTGCGGCATGGAGGAAAAAACTGAATTTCACCAATATCATGATTATTATGTAGGTAGATAAGTTACGAGTACAGAAGATTTATTAAGATTGAACTCAAGAATACTTTCGGGCATCGAACCCGGAACCTCCGATGTGCAAGCCTGGTGTGTTACCCCTCGGCCACGGAGGTTTTCCCTGCCACAAATTTAGACAACTATAATTTATTGATACCTTTCCCCTATGTTTGTCGGAGTACAAACATTACCAGGTCTATTGAAACCCCAAACTATTTGATAGAGTTAACTGTAATGGCTAAGGTCTCATCTTCCCGAAATCTAAGAGAGAATGTAGACAGGATAGGAAAAAGCCAGCCGATCAAAATCCGCTCCGGGCAGGAATCGAACCCGCAGCCTAGAGTTTACAAGGTAGGCGCTTTACCAACCAAACTAACTAGGCTGGCTAAGCTAGGTTTATAGTCGACAACAGAACCAATACATTTCACAATGTAACAATGATGTATGTATGTTTTCCACATGATCAAAGGTCGGTCTGCATTCCCAATGAAGGTCCATACCAAATTTGGTGCTTTCCTGAAGAAATGCAGCTTTTGGCCAAAATTGTGACGTTAGGCCACCCACTAAATGTAACAATGATGTAGGTATGTATGTATGTATGTTTTCCACATGATCAAAGGTCGATCTGCATCGGTCAAAGGCCTTGATGAAATTTTGCGTCCAGGAAAAACGGACGCAATTTTCACCGAAAACTCTCATCACACAAAGGCTCTGTGAAGTTTTCATTAGAAGAGGGGAGGGTTGAGGGTGGGGGCGATGATGCAAATAACTTTGAATTTTTTCTATCCTACCTCTCCCCATCTTTCCCCTCTCCTCCTCCTCCTCCTCCTTTGCCTTCTCCTCCTACTCCTCCTCCTCCTCCTTCTCCTCTCTGTTACGTAGAAGCGCACAAACTGGTGAGGCAAGTTCATGAATGTAAAGAGGGGTCAGTATTTTCCAAATGAACTGAAAGCGAAAATGAGAAACGGGGAAGGAGAAGGAGGAGGTAGATTTTCGGAGGTGGGAAGCGGAAGAGGAGGGAAGGAATGCAGATGCAGTAAATTAACACCCGTGGAGTTTGGGACGAGATAGAATTTATGCGAGAGAGACATAGGGGGAGACAGGCAGAAAGAAGGGGAGGAAGGGGGGTTCTGAAAATGAATGCTTTGGTGGGGGGCATGAGGCATTTTGAGAATAAATGCGTCGAACAGGCCAGCACTTTCCTTCCCTTCCCCAGAAATTGCACGAGGCTGAAATTAGTGGAGATGCCAAAGTTTCGTTACTTACTAAAGGAGGATATGTCGAAATTTTTTACCTATCATTTGACCGGAGAGACGAAGCTCAGTTAATAATCAGTGGAGATGACAAAATTCCTTTACGGTACCAGAATTCCATCAGAAGATGCCAGAATTCCATCATTACTAACTTATCAATTTATCAAGTCAGGGGAGATGCCAAAATTCCTTTAGGTACTTATCAAATCAGCGGAGATGCCAAAATTCCTTACCTATTAGTGGAGATGTCAAAATCCCTTTACTTTGTATTGAAGACGTCTCATATGTGGGAAATCATTATCATGAACTGTTTGGCCCCTTGCTGGGATTCAACCCTTCCTTTTTTACCTTCCTTAAATCCTTAACCAAGTGTATTTATCTGAAGTCTGAATTTTTAAACAAAGTTTTCGGTAGGAAGCTCTGAGCTCTTACTGGACAAGTTTTTTTTCCAATAAGGAGTTAATCAGCAGAAATCAGTTGGGTCAAGAGTCCAATTATCATGGCCACAAGTATTCGTGGACCGTAAACCATTCAGATTAGGAATACACGTTTTCGATTCCCACGCGGGGCTGATTTTATTCTAAACAGATAAAGTTCGTTCTCCGAAAGCCTGGCTTTCTCCTATCCAGTCTTCCTTCTCTCTTCACTTTCGGGACGATAACACCTTAGCAGTTACAGTTCCCTCTACAAACCTCTTATTAGGTATTATTTTATAATTTGAAAAGAAAGAACTATTTTTTCGCCTGTACCTTCACATTTTCTGGCTAAATATTGCTAAATATTCCAGAGGCTTGCTAAATATTCAAGGGGCACACTAAATATTATAGGGGCCCCCATTCCATATGTACTGACAGTTACTAATGATAGGGAATGTTTTCTTCGCTTTTTTTACGGATATTAAAAAAAAGGCCTGAACATAATATTTGGAAAAATCTCTAATGTCCTTTGCATATGTGACGCGCGGATTACATATTGGATTCTGGAAAGCTAATGGTTCTTTTTGGACCTCTTCAGAGAATGCGGAGCCTAGAGAAGAAAATGTTACACGAAAATTTTGCTAACTAAAAGAATAGCTGTATTTTCTTGTTGGAAAAATCACGTTTTTCTTAAGGGATCATAATTTTCTTGAAAAAGCACATACTTCGTTAGAAGAATCGCTATAAACAACCTCGCTATCGTTTGATATGTATCATGTTCTTTTGTATACGTAGTAGATCAAATACATTTATGAAAATTAGGTCTGATAGTGACAACGTAAATTAACATACCTAGTAAGCATGAGGTAAGTACAGTACCTCAAAAACGAAAAAAAAACCTAGTGGAGATGGCAATTTTCCCAAACCATCTTGTAAAAGTAAAAATTAATTAGTGGAGATGCCAATTTCCCCAAACCATCTTGTAAAAGTAAAAATGAATTAGTGGAGATGCCAATTTCCCCAAACCATTCTGAAGATTCTGAAGGACTGAAGTGGTTAATATTACTCGTATGGCAAATATTGCAAATGACTTTGCAGTATTACTTGAAATTGAAACAATGAACAGTATTATGCTAAATATTGCAGAACTTTCATTCAATATTCATCCGTAAAAATGTCATTTTAACATTTTTTACTTTCTCCATTTTTACTTTCCTTTCAAATTCTTTTCTCCGATTTCTTATTTCTTTTTTGAAAATTTCCTACCTACTAGTAGGTAGGTATACAGTGTGTTCATATAGAGTCCCCCCCCAACCTTAATTTTTGAACTGATGAATTTAGAAACCTGAAATCTTAAATTAAAAAAAAAAAAAAAAAAAAATCTGTGTAAATAGGTACCTATAGCTACATTGTGTATACAATTTTGCATCAACTGTGTGCGCTTGGCAATGCCGCTCGAGGGGCAATTGTTAGAGGAAGAGGTTTGACATGGCTTGAAATTCTACAGGTTGTAAAAAAAAAAGACCAAAAACGTTATACTTACCTCAAACTCTAATTCTAAGCGGTGTTCAACGAAAAGTTAATCTCATCTGGATGTTCTAACTAGGAAAATCAATAGATCCATTTATTTCACTATTTCACTATAAAAACCATCCTCCTGGTTAGGTCAAATCAATGGATTATTTATTCTTTTGCACCATGGAAGCTGGCTTGATGGCAATAATACAAACGGACAAGCTGAGTTTACACACTGTTGTTCCTGTTTATCCAAAAGCACCCTCTGTGTCTTCTTTTTGTTAACACTCTGTATGAACACGAATGCCATGTGTGATGTGTGTTATGCTTTGTGTTTACATCCTGTATATTCCGCGAGAATCTAAAAAACTTCGACTTTGCCGGGAATCGAACCCGGTGTGCAAGGCTCATACTATATCAATTCGACCACGAAGGTTGCCCGTACTAATGGTTCTATCTCTTAAATCACTCTACGAAGTCATATCTTGTAAAGTGTCGTAGAGTTTATCTTTGCCTCCACCAAATTTATAGTGGATTCCTCCGATTTATTTACTTACAATTTATTTTCAATTTACTAACTTACAATTTCTTCTTCCCTACAGAATTTATTTACTCCTTTGTCAAAAAAATATCTATTGCTTTCACATGTAGAACGCTGCTCGCTCGTACTCGTACATCGTTCAAATTTGGCTTTTATCTGTAATTTATTTCCAAAAAAACACACGAAATATCTCTTATTTAAATAGTGAGTTATGAAGGTGGGAGCAAGAGAAATGTGTTTATTTTAAGAGCCCTGATATTTATCGCCCTAATTTTGGAGACACATTTATGTTTTCTTAATCACATTTATTTCACAATACCTATACGTACTTGTTGACTGTGTAGAATGTACAGAAAGATTTACACACACGCACATCTTTGAACAGTAGATAACTTGCCTATCCGATGTTAGTTTATCCCAACTGAAATTGCTATAGAGATAAAAGTTGGCTGAGTCCTTAAAAAAAGTGTTGAAAGTTCTGGCCAGACAGATTTTTTTCTTCCCTTTATGAAAATTATCCTCAGACCAACAGAAAGTGTAATTATTTACGAAAACTTTTAAAATTTCCATACAAGATAAAAAGGACATAAAGTAAAAAAAGAAAAAACTTTTGTTCTGATATTGCAATTTTAACTTTAATTTTTTTCGGAGGATAAAAATATTTTTTCCGGTACATTAACATAAAAAAGAGAAAATTGCATGCTAAAATTTTAGTAGAATTTTTATCGTCCTGCCTATCTAAAAGTCGACTTCAATATACGAATGTAATACATACCTATTAGGTATGGTATGTAGGCACAATGTATGTTATGCATACCTACATGTCAGTCTAGGAAATAATATATGTACGTTGAACGTACATAACACCTTCAAAGGAGGGTTAACGGTCAACATCAGACTATAATAAATACTAAGGTGAGAAGTTGGTTTAGGGCGGGCACTGGTAGAGACGCCAAAGTGGAGATCAGCGGAGACACCAAAACTCCAAGTCTCAAATGAACCACGCTAATGCCTATGATACCAAATGACCAAACCATCTTGGCATTTTTCAAAATAATCCAGGAGGTGACGGACTGAACAAAAAATTAAACCTTTAAATCAATCGAAGTTGAAATGAAAAATTAAACCTACAGATTCTTTATACAGTTATGTATACGTGGGTATAACTGTAGGGTATACTTTATACATTTATACTCGGGGATTAGGATTGATGATTGCAATCGAGTAAAATAAAGCTGCTCTCATTAGGGTACTAATGCGTCTGGGGAATGGGAATACAAATTTTAGAATAAAAAATCTGATGGAAAGAGGGGGACTGTAGGGTATACTTTATACATTTATACTCGGGGATTAGGATTGATGATTGCAATCGAGTAAAATAAAGCTGCTCTCATTAGGGTACAAATGCGTCTGGGGAATGGGAATACAAATTTTAGAATAAAAAATCTGATGGAAAGAGGGGGAAAAACGGGAGAGAGCATTTTTATAAATTACATTTGTGACCTGGAGCTTTGTAGCCTGTGCCGTAACAATCCCTAATCCTAAGTGTATAAATCTAATCTCAATAATATGTATGTAGGTTCTGTATAATAGGTACCTAGTTACCTACTGTGTTTTGTGTTATACGAATTCCCTGTAGGTACTTTTGCTCTTTTGCATTCGCAGAAAGCAGAAATTACCTAGGTATCTACCAATTGTGGTCCGGCTTTTGGATATTTGGATTATCCAGTATTTACCTACCTATCTAATAGGAAGAGATCTTTAGTCAAACATAAGGAAAAGTCCAATTCCCCCCATAGTTTATAAGACACACTGTAGACTAGTACATATTCTGAAATTTAATTTTCTTTTGACTTTTTCATATTACTTATTATGTTAGTTTTTATTCTTGTTATGTTGTCTCCCTTGCTTGTATGCTTTCCCCAAAATTTCTTTTACGCATCTGCTTTTCAAATTTCGTTTCGAATCCCTTTATTTAATAGGAGAAAATGTACATGAAGGTATTGTAGGTACGTAGGTAGGTTGGCAGGTACTATGTCCTTTCGAGCAAGAAAAGAAAACTTGCTACGCCATATATGCAAAAAACCAATGATAAGTTTTTTCAGAGCCGTTGTGACTTTACCGAAACCTTTCGTCGGAACCAAATTTTAAGCTAAAAAAAATGCCGACAACTAGACCCACTTGAAACTATGAAGAAAGAATCAATGAGAAGGAAAATCTCTAATACGAAACACAGCACTATACCATGAAAATCTGTGACAGTAATAAGACGACTGTAGTATGCTTTGCAGTTTGATTTATGCATTTATTATACAGTTATTCAGTTTTTCTTATTGTCTCGTCTTAACCCACAGTAGCTCATGTGGTCCTTTTCTAATATACTAATTCCCGGATCATTGAAGTTAAGCAACGTTGTCCGTGGTTACTCAATAGGTACTTACCTGAGAGAACTTCATTTGGCAGAGCGTGAAATTTCAACAAATTCATGAAAAATGAAACTTACTTGTGTTTTAGGTAAGGTACGCCTATGCTTTTGACTTTCATTTTCTTTCGCTGATGTTATCACATTTTCTTCCTTCGATTCCATTATTCTGCAGAACTTTTTATTCATGTCTCCTGAACTTGGATGAGATAAAAGTATCTCCTCTCATATCTTTTTATTATTACTTTGCATGTGAGAGAAAGCCTTTCAACTGCTAAGGTCATATCCGGCTTTTCTTCCGCAACTTTTAGCTGGGATTTCAACCAGGCCTCATTATCTCATTTTTTTGTCCTCACGAGGACAACTACTTGTCTTCCATTTGACTTGTCAATAATTAGGACACAAACATGTCCGGTGCCAAAATGTTATGGCAACGTCATTATTATGTTAAGGTGGTCTCTTCTTAATCCCTTGTGTGCCACATCCAAGAAGGGCTACGTCATAAAATTGAGAATAGATGAAGTCCCGGCTAAACAATATCATTTTAAAGTGTTTCTATTTCCGAACCATGCTTGAAGCTAACACCTGAGCTTGAGCCCCTTTCCCCCCCCCCCCAATCAATTTCAACTCGTTATAAGTTAATATAGGTATGTATAAATAAATCAATGATTAAAAAAAATATTAAATAATAGATTTCAAAGATATAGTAAATATTACTAAGAAAAGAAAAATCTAACAATTTATTTACTTGAAAATAATATTGCAATAATAATTTAAAAGAAAATAAAATATACCTTTTGAATTCAACTTTGGAAAAATTCTAGAATTATGATTGAACACAATTTGATTTTCATCAGATGTAAAACCAGGAAAACGCAATCGAAAAGTATTGTAGATTTCCAGAACACTCACCACAGAATCACTTTCTTTGTACTTTTAATAAAAAAAAAAGAAGGGTTTAATTTTATGAAGAGGTAGAGATGAATTTTAAAAGAAAATTTGGATAGATACTAATTATTTTTTCATAAGAAATTAAATATCAAACATAGTAGATATTATCTTCATTTTTTTTTTTTTTTTTCTGTCTTTTCACCAAATTTTCCCACTCTCTTCTTTTCATCACCAGACTATTTCGTATTTATTATAATGTTTTTATCGTGACTTTCGCCATGTCCTCAACACGTGCGCTTCTGTTGACAAAGACTAATTACTACAGTCAAGTCCGGAGGCCAGATTTTTTTCATAATAATGAAAAATATAAAAAAGTGCTATTATTTTTATTTCGCAAAATAAATTAAAGGTGACATTTTTTTTTTAGTCTGGTGTTGAACACGTTTCTGATTAAACTTTTGCTATGAGCTTTTCTTTGTAGAAAGCTGAAAATTCTGAAATATTCCCTTTTTAAATTGAAAGACGAAATTTTGACCGCTTTTTATGTAGGTAATACCCTTAAAAATCGCTGAAATTTCAACCATCTACTCAAATTGTCCTCTCGATTCTTTCCTCACTTGTGAAAGCCATGTGTTTATAATGAGGCGACAAAATCAGTTTTAACCCATAATTTGACCCTTAATGTTTTTTTTTTTTTTTTTAACCAGGACATGCTGAAATTGTTCGGCCCATTTCTCAACACCTGGGGCCTCGAGATGGCAAACAAAAGAAACAATATTGTCGAAATCTTCTCTTGTTTCGGATAAGGGGGCGGGGCCATGTCCTCATTAATTATTTGTTCCAGTTTTCGACACCCCCCTAA
The DNA here is from genome assembly GCF_000475195.1 of Diaphorina citri. Lineage (NCBI taxonomy): Eukaryota > Metazoa > Arthropoda > Insecta > Hemiptera > Psyllidae > Diaphorina > Diaphorina citri. The sequence goes on along the minus strand of NW_007377812.1, from coordinate 26,112 downwards.
TTCTGCCGCTTCTCCCCTGGACCCCCTCCTGTTTTAGTTTATTCAATCAAAGCAGCTACTCAATTGAGCTAACGAGGCTGACTACACTCCGTATTTCAAGCACCAGAATCTAAAAAACTTCGACTTTGCCGGGAATCGAACCCGGTGTGCAAGGCTCATACTATATCAATTCGACCACGAAGGTTGCCCGTACTAATGGTTCCATCTATTAAATCACTCTACGGAGTCATATCTTGTAAAGTGTCGTAGAGTTTATCTTTGCCTCCAAAAACTTCGACTTTGCCGGGAATCGAACCCGGTGTGCAAGGCTCATACTATATCAATTCGACCACGAAGGTTGCCCGTACTAATGGTTCTATCTCTTAAATCACTCTACGAAGTCATATCTTGTAAAGTGTCGTAGAGTTTATCTTTGCCTCCACCAAATTTATAGTGGATTCCTCCGATTTATTTACTTACAATTTATTTTCAATTTACTAACTTACAATTTCTTCTTCCCTACAGAATTTATTTACTCCTTTGTCAAAAAAATATCTATTGCTTTCACATGTAGAACGCTGCTCGCTCGTACATCGTTCAAATTTGGCTTTTATCTGTAATTTATTTCCAAAAAAACACACGAAATATCTCTTATTTAAATAGTGAGTTATAAAGGTGGGAGCAAGAGAAATGTGTTTATTTTAAGAGCCCTGATATTTATCGCCCTAATTTTGGAGACACATTTATGTTTTCTTAATCACATTTATTTCACAATACCTATACGTACTTGTTGACTGTGTAGAATGTACAGAAAGATTTACACACACGCACATCTTTAAACAGTAGATAACTTGCCTATCCGATGTTAGTTTATCCCAACTGAAATCGCTATAGAGATAAAAGTTGGCTGAGTCCTATTTAGTAGAATTTTTATCGTCCTGCCTATCTAAAAGTCGACTTCAATATACGAATGTAATACATACCTATTAGGTATGGTATGTAGGCTCAATGTATGTTATGCATACCTACATGTCAGTCTAGGAAATAATATGTACGTTGAACGTACATAACACCTTCAAAGGAGGGTTAACGGTCAACATCAGACTATAATAAATACTAAGGTGAGAAGTTGGTTTAGGGCGGCCACTGAGTCCTAAAAAAAAGTGTTGAAAGTTCTGGCCAGACAGATTTTTTTCTTCTCTTTATGAAAATTATCCTCAGACCAACAGAAAGTGTAATTTACGAAAACTTTTAAAATTTCTATACAAGATAAAAAGGACATAAAGTAAAAAAAAAAACTTTTGTTCTGATATTGCAATTTTAACTTTAATTCTTTTCGGAGGATAAAAATATTTTTTCCGGTACATTAACATAAAAACTACCTACTAAGGTATATTTCTGAATTTTGGCTTTTCGTTAATGTATTACAGTGTGAGACGATTCTAGGATGTTGAATTTTAAATCACATTACAACAAAATAAAACTAAGTAAATGAAATTAATGCATGATAAAAAACAGAAAGCATAATAAAAATATAAAATAAAATCTAAAGAAACTATTTTTTCCAATCAAAATAAATAAATAATTAATAACTAAACAAACAAAAATTTAACTAAGAGTGGGGGTTCAAACTTTCAGCAATGCAACTAGGATAGGAAAATTTGAAAGAATCATACTTCTAGCTAACGAAATAGCTTTTGGATTCTGGAAATATTCATTTGGATTATAAACCTCCTGTTGTTACAACAGGTGCAACACCAGGGATATAAAAAACAGAAGTTCCACATACTTAACGTCCAACTGAAAGCAAAGATGAAAGTTGAACGCAAAATCAAATTAATTTAATAAAAATGTATCGAACTAAATAAACCATTGAAAACTATAATGAAGTCAAAAGAAAATGTCAAGGTATACATGATAATACATAATTGTATAAAGTACCTAATAAATTATTAAATAAATGGCATAATATGTGTGTCAAGTAGATAAACGATATTCATTCTGTTTTAAACCAAAAATAATTAAAAAAGAAAAATGTTGCCGAAATTATTCAAGTTCAAGATGCCAAGGAAAGCAGAAATGGGTAATTTATAAAGATTGTTCCAACCAAAGTAGAGATAGGTACTGGGTGCCTTGGTATTATTTCTGGTTTAAAACAGAAGATTTTTCAGGGTTCTAATTTTTTTTCCTCCTAATAGGCTTTAGTTATGACTATATTGCTAGCTGCGAGTGGAAGTAAATTGGGATTTTTCCTATATGGTTTCTCTATTCCATATTTGTGACAAGAATTATATCATTCATGGTGATCTCCAATTTTCAGAGTTCAAGTTTAATTTCATTATCTACTTTATGAATAGGTACAATATTATGGATTTTCTTAGTACTTAATATACTTTACATCATTTCCATTCAATGGGTGTTATGTAAAATAATGAAATGATTTAATTATATAAGTTATAATAAAGAACAAAAATTAAACTATGGGATAACTGTAGAGAGTGTTCCAGATACAAAAGATGTTTAATTTATATATCAAATTTTTGGAAAATGGGGGAAACTGGGGACAGATGTTTAAAACCAGAAAACTGACATTATGGAGCTGCTTTTTGCAAGACAATAAAATTCATCTAGTAATAAATTTAGTTCTATGCAGGTACGTAATAGCTTTGTTTAAAATTAAAATAGATTTTAATTGGTCTCGCTCGCAAATTGGTGATGAAATAGACTTATTCTTGATTGTACTATGATATTTTATGTAGATAAGTGGAAAATAAACTCAAATATATCAGATAATGTATTTGGTAAGATAGTAAAGAAATGGCTTTCCCAATTAGAAATCTAGAGTTCAAAATCAATTGTGTTCAGTTTAAAATCAAATTGATAAAAAAAAGTATCTAGTCAAATAAAAACTTTAATAAAATAATAAATTAAACTACTGGCGTAAAGTAATTTCAATTGTTTTATTAAATTTAATATTATTAGAATAAATATTGATAGAAATAATAATAACAATTTGTTTAATTTGTACTTTGAGGATAGGATGGTAAAAATCATTACAAAAAAGTGATTGTATTACCTTATTTACCTTTCATATTAAATAATAGTTAAACAATGCAAATTATTTACAAAATATATTGCCAGTGATATCAATATAAAATGGAGGAGACCTCACGCACACACTTCGTTCAACAGAACTTTTATTTTAGGCCAATTTGAAACTTGCTTTCAAAATTTGAACATAAAAAAGGATTAAAAATTAAATTAAAATTCAACCATTCGATAGAAGCTTTAGTTTAAGAGATTTTGAAGAAAAATCTCTTAGGATCATCAACGTTTTTTACGATTATTATTTATTGATTTAAATCCAATTACCCATTTTATCAAAATGGTAAAATTAGTGTAACCCAAACGTACCCAACAACAGAAAATGTAGGTATTATAGACATGTAGTTAGTATCTGAACATTATAAATAATATAGATAGGTATTTATAATGTTTGCAGAATATTTTAGAAGGATTTTCTTTTAAATTCATTAGTTTGTCACTACTTCATTAAGCATTGAAATTAAAAATAAAAGATTAGTACAATATTTATATGATAATTTGATATTACATTACAACTAATACAGACCTACTAGTTTGTTAACAGCAGTGTTATTATTTTACAAGTAAGAAAACTAGATAGGTACTCTTAAAAAGATACATATTATTATTATTATTATTATGAAAACCTGAGATAATATTTGAATCAAATAGTCAAAATAAAATTAGAAATGACCCTTCTTGGGTTCTTATTTATTTACTGAACATGATAAAGTAAAGACAGAGACGGAAAATGACAAGAGAGAAGTTAAAAGCATCTACAAAGCTTTAAGTAGAAGCCATGGAGCTACTATTTGATTTCTTTTGTGAAGTAGGTAAGTAGATCGTATAAACAATTATGAACATACATCATAATTAAACACATCTTCTTAGAATTTTATAGATTTTGTTGCCTACATTATTTTGCAGTTTGTTATCACTTTCTGGGACTCAGCAGTTTTCGGGAAAGCTAGGTAACCTTTCCCCGTTTCTTCACAAAACAATTTGAAACTTGTGTTGCAGACTCAGGGAACTTGTTGAAAAGCAATGCTCAAAGATTTACAAGCATGAACATACCATTGATGATGTGTTTGATAAAAAGGAAAATAATAATTAAAATTTGGTGTATAGACCTCACTAACGCATGCAGTCCCTGGCTACAAGTTTGCAGTATTCTTTGTTATAACGAGATAAAGAGATTCAAAAAAATCTTACTAGATCTAGATATTCAATATTCATGCAGTAGACCTTTCTGAAAAAGGTTAAACAAAAATTAACTTATAAGAAAAATGTTACCAATACTGTGAATGAGAAGGAAGGAAGAAAGAAAGAAAGAAAGAAAGAAAAGAAGAAGAAGAAGGAAGAAGAAGAAGAAGAAGAAGAATCCGACAAAGTTAAATGAATGTAAAAGAAATGATACTTTTCAATTTGTTTTGCTACCCAGGATAAAATCTAAGATAAAGAAAAATTATGAAAAAAAGATAGATTTCAAGTTAGATTGAGCCAAAAAACATATGTACCATTGTATACCTACCTAAGAATTAAAGGACTCATATTTTTCTGTAAATTAAAAACTTCACAACCTGAATCATTAGGACCCTTGTTGCCCAAGATATAGATTTGATTCAATTTCCTTCAGACCAAATAAATCAAACGACCTCATAAGTTCAGCATTAGAGGAGTTTTAAACTATAAATCCATTTATTTTCTCCTTTAACGAAGTAGTTGAACTATAAAACTGTCAGGCGATGTGGTAAATTAAGACTTTAATACTCTTGTAATGGACTGGCGTTGTTATGATTTTCTAAATAAAAATAATACCTAATACACAATAGCACAATAAAAACAAATTAATACAATACGCTCGTAGTTTTGTTGTGCGAGCTACATGTTAGCTGTTTGCTCTAATAATTCTTTTCTAATGCAATAATTCGCTCCTTTTGATACACCCAAAAAATACAATTACAGGATGTGGTTGAAGATGGAACCTGGGCCTCTCCACTATGCATAAATAACCCCAATGATATATTCCGAGATATGAACGATACCAGAGTTGTCAGTTTCAGGGGTTAGTATGAAATTATTGACGAAACCATTTGAAACAAATCCGAATGTTTGAAAGGAAAAACTAGTCAGCAGAAGAAAGAAATGCAAATTAAAAAACCTACAGTAAAATTCAACTGGAGAGTGTGAAAGTCCAAATGGTAGGATGATGAAGACGAAGAATCCTAGCTTTACATCTACGTATTACCATTCTAAAGTTCAGTAATACAGTGATACCTAACACACATCAGCAATATTAATCAACCACAAGGACCCTGTATAAAGAGAACACACTAGGAAATTTATTCTCCAACATTGGGACATGGGCGTATCAACAATGGGCACCGTTAAAATTATGATTGTTTCATTAGGCTACGATTATTTTTTGTATTCCTGTAAACCTTATTTATAACTACTAGATTTCACGTTGGAAACACTACTCGAAACCAAACCATTGGGAGTGCAATTTGATTCTTTACTTGTCGTCTTTAGAGACCAACACACCAGAGCAAATTTCAACTGTTTTACCAAACTGCTATGAGTTTGGTTTCACCATTGCTCATGGATATCGAATCTTTGTTACCCTCAATTGCGAAGTATTTTTCTTACTACCAACCTCACAAGTACAATTTCATGGCTCAACCTAATTTTTAAATAATAATAACTGTGATAGCAAAACGCTTACCAGTAGTGCAATATTTGAAAGCAAATGACAAAGAAAAATTCAGAAAGGGTCAAAATCAAAATTTATTCTCAGTGTTTTACATTCAAATTATAAATGTCTAGCACCAGATTGGTAAATACCTACCAATTTTTGAGCAAAAAAATGTTGATGACCTATTGAGCTATCAACAACTTCAAAATGAGAGCATGGCTGCTTTTTTATTTTGAAGAATGAAATCAAAATTTATTCTCAGTGTTTTACATTCAAATTATAAATGTCTAGCACCAGATTGGTAAATACCTACCAATTTTTGAGCAAAAAATGTTGATGACCTATTGAGCTATCAACAACTTCAAAATGAGAGCATGGCTGCTTGTTTATTTTGAAGAATGGTTCCCAATTTGAATGGATTATCTTGAGCTCACAAATGACCTAAAATGAAAGTATCCCGATTGAAAATTTGTAAACCTAATAAATTGAAAAACCTACGAAAGCACCATGTTTCATGAAAGTTAATCCAAACCCTGTGTTTTCAGACATGACAGAAACTGTTAATGAGTTGATCTCGAACAGAACAATTTTTGAACAAGTCATTTTAACTTCCATTTTTAAACGTTTATATCCTAGGAGCAACTAGCAATTGATGCATTTCCAAAGTAAATAAATAATATTAATAGGATCGAAAATAAAGATCATAAAACTACATGTAATGTACAACATAATACCTGTGCGACTACGTATCATATGTACAACACTAAAACATGCAAACCAAAATATTTCAAAAAATATCCGAGCTAACAACGCGACTTAGATAGCATAATAATGGTATTCAATGATATGGGCAACTGACGTCTCATCTGAAACCCCAAAAGAACCAATAGTTTCCTTATGTTTTATTATGACAGACAGGACTTTAAGGAACATTGGCAATAGCATTACTTTGCTATTTTCGATGAAAATTACCATCTACAGAAGGATGATAAATTTCGAATAATTGTTATAGGTTGGCGTTAACTTGTAGGTTAGCTCCAACCGACTACGTATCATATGTACAACACTAAAACATGCAAACCAAAATATTTCAAAAAATATCCGAGCTAACAACGCGACTTAGATAGCATCATAATGGTATTCAATGATATGGGCAACTGACGTCTGATCTGAAACCCCAAAAGAACCAATAGTTTCCTTATGTTTTATTATGACAGACAGGACTTCCAGGAACATTGGCAATAGCATTACTTTGCTATTTTCAATGAAAATTACCATCTACAGAAGGATGATAAATTTCGAATAATTGTTATAGGTTGGCGTTAACTTGTAGGTTAGCTCCAATCATGTCAAAGAAGTAGCTTATAACTTAATGGTTATTGTTTAAGATAATTATAAAAATATAAAAGTAAAAACAAAAAAAGATCAAACACTACGCACGCTTACACAAAAACTTAATGTACATAATTTACATAAAGATAAAATTGAGAAAGACGTAAATAAAGTAAAAGATGTCTAGATACAACACGACCAAAACAAAAACCCAGTTTTCAACTTGGTTCCATCATGGAACGTAGTGAAAGTAATCTAGCACGGCTTGTTTCGGAAGTTAAATAATAATGTATGTACCGCAAGTAGTCCTAACATTTAGGAAAAATCTGAGCAAATGACATCAGAAAACAGAAAACAAACAAGATATTGAAATAATTTCTCCATCGGTCAACATGCATTATTCTCTTACTAATGAAGGTGAATAATTCGTCAATTGCATTGACCTTGTTGACCTTGCCATGTAGACTTTGGAAATCATCGAAAACAAGTGGATAAGAACATTTCTGTTTTTCCAATCACTACTTGTCTCCGTTATCAACCTTTAATAAATTTATACTGTATTTAAGTACTAATATTATTAGTAGGTCATAAAATTGAGTATCGATGTGCATTTAATTTGCATTGCTAAAATAATTATTATAATTAAAATGTAGATATTATTAGAAATTTATTACTACTTAAGTTAAATAATTGAAATAATAGGTCGCATATAAATAAACTATTACTATATTCCCTGAGAATGCCCTGATAATATTTTACACAACAATTATTTATTATAAGAAAATAACTGCAAGAACAATACTTGGGGATTTGGCTGTTTTCCCCTCTGTTGTAAAGTTTGCTGATGACTTTCATATTACTGTGTTTAAGAATTACACGACTGTAAAGAACAAAGAAATCAAAATTAAATCGGAGAAAATGTAACTAAAGGTAAAGGAAAATGTGTAATGAAAAAAAAAGGTAATTATATTGTTAACATAATATTATAGCTCAATCATTTAGGCAGAATATTTAATTATTTTTATAAAACTCACAGTTCTCATAAGACAGCTGTAATGCTATGAATATTATGGACTAAACTGTTGGTTAGAGTGAAGTGTGAATGTTAAATAAAAACATTATGTATACGGTACCTTTATGAGCTATAGCTTGTAATATAATAATCTGAATCTTTTCATTAAATATTTGAATAAAATTATGCAATAAAATATCTAAGTAAATATAATATTTTATATATATTTTAAAGAAGAAAAAACATGAAATTTGTACATTCAATGTCATCAGGATGACTCTGTTTTGGTGTTAAAAAATACACTTGCGCTTTGTTTAATTTGTAATTTACAAATCTTAAACCATTGAAGGTATATGATTTGTTGTGATGATGGAAATGGCGTAAGCGTGATTTTTTGTTGCGGAATAGGGTGCTAGGAAAGTTTTTGATTTGAGAATGGTATATGATTTGTTGTGATGATGGAAATAGCGTAAATGTGATTTTTTGTTGCGGAATAGGGTGCTAGGAAAGTTTTTGATTTGAGAAACCCAAAATTTCTTTTACGCATCTGCTTTTCAAATTTCGTTTCGAATCCCTTTATTTAATAGGAGAAAATGTACATGAAGGTATTGTAGTTACGTACATAGGTAGGTTGGCAGGTACTATGTCCTTTCGAGCAAGAAAAGAAAACTTGCTACGCCATATATGCAAAAAGCCAATGATAAGTTTTTTCAGAGCCGTTGTGACTTTACCGAAACCTTTCGTCGGAACCAAATTTTAAGCTAAAAAAAAAAAAAATGCCGACAACTAGACCCACTTGAAACTATGAAGAAAGAATCAATGAGAAGGAAAATGTTTTTCTATCTCTAATATGAAACACAGCATTATACCATGAAAATCTATGACAGTAATAAGACGACTGTATTTTCATTCTAAATAATAATATTCTCCCTCCCCCTGCCATATTGTTAAGGCTCCAAAATTTTCCGACTAAAATAAGCTCAAAAAAAGGATGCAATTTATTTTTATTACCATACATATTGTATTTAAATTATATCCAGAATTTTAAATGCAATAACAAATTCAGTTTTCAAATATAGGTTCTTACCTATTATTTTATATGTGTAGATACCTATTATATCATTGATTTTGTATATTTGCATACAAAAAATACAATTACAGGATGTGGTTGAAGATGGAACCTGGGCCTCTCCACTATGCATAAATAACCCCAATGATATATTCCGAGATATGAACGATACCAGAGTTGTCAGTTTCAGGGGTTAGTATGAAATTATTGACGAAACCATTTGAAACAAATCCGAATGTTTGAAAGGAAAAACTAGTCAGCAGAAGAAAGAAATGTAAATTAAAAAACCTACAGTAAAATTCAACTGGAGAGTGTGAAAGTCCAAATGGTAGGATGGTGAAGACGAAGAAACCTCGCTTTACATCTACAGACCTACTAGTTTGTTAACAGCAGTGTTATTATTTTACAAGTAAGAAAACTAGATAGGTACTCTTAAAAAGATACATATTATTATCATGTAGTTAGTATCTGAACATTATAAATAATATAGATAGGTATTTATAATGTTTGCAGAATATTTTAGAAGGATTTTCTTTTAAATTTATTAGTTTTTCACTACTTCATTAAGCATTGAAATTAAAAATAAAAGATTAGTACACTATTTATATGATAATTTGATAATACATTACAACTAATACAGACCTACTAGTTTGTTAACAGCAGTGTTATTATTTTACAAGTAAGAAAACTAGATAGGTACTCTTAAAAAGATACAGACTGTAGTCACTGTAGAATGGCATCTTTTGGAATGACGAGACAAGAGATTTTTGGCAGTTGTTACACTGAAATCAGACAAGAAAAAAACAATTAATTAGTCACTGTAGAATGGCATCTTTTGGAATGACGAGACAAGAGATTTTTGGCAGTTGTTACACTGAAATCAGACAAGAAAAAACAATTAATTAATTATGATAAAATGATAAAACTGACTCTTTGAAGACTCTACTCAACCCACTAGGGCGGGCGGTCGTTTGGTAGCCCGTTTGAAACAAAGAACTGTTCTGAAAAGAATATTTGAACAGCACTGAATAATTGACACGTAGTGTAGTTAGGAGCACGATAGACAAATCCCGCACATCAAATATTTCCCTACTAACGACATTACGCCATTCCAACAAATTACAGGTAATATCAAACAATGACTCTTTACACACAACTTGGCGTTTTTGGCATAAAAGGCTTAAAAAGAAGAGGAGAAGAAAATAAACAAATCACCTGCACCGAGTGCCGTTGAGGAATATTGTGTTTTCATAATATTTTCCTTTAATTAGGCGTGGAATTCCCCTGACAATGTTTGAACATTGGGCCCAAATTCATGCCTTGAATTTTAAGATGTTCTCCCAAACGTTGAGATAAAGAGAATACCCTACTCCTGCAACTCCTTGTTTTGTAATAAAATTTCACGTTGTTTCATATTATTTCACTGTCATATTTTTAATTAGAAACAATATTATACGAAAATGAGACGATTCTTTGTGGGTGATGAAGATTAGGTACTTTAAATGTTTAGTGGAAAATATATTGTAGACGATTTTTCATGCTTTAGTGATGAAATTTCTAAGATAGTGTGATTCTATTTTTCTATCACAATTTTACAAAGTGTAGGTTAGGTATTATAAGACACGAGAAAATCATCTCCTTTCTGTCTTCACGAGCTAAAATCTGTTCTAATCTGTTCCCTACTAATCCATCAGCAAGAAATGAGGCGACAGAATCTGATCTAAATGAACAATTTATGTCACAAATAATTATCCCCTCGATCTTACAACCATGCCAAACAAGAAATAAGTTGTGCAATCATTTCCAACATTTCATCATTTCTTTCTTTTGCGAATCCTTGTAAAGCAGAGAAGCGCAGGCAAAGAATCCCGAGCAGATGGTTACAAATTTTGTCCTGGTTGTGAAACAAGATAATAAAACTTATCTTTTGACGTTTTTAATACCTGCTATTCTTTTCAAATATATATTTTTATGACTTCTTGAATTTGAGCGGAGCGCTTTGCTAATGGGTCTTTAGAGGAAATGATTTTTTTTTTTTTTTTTTTTT